>NC_044043.1:96706848-96921848 GCF_901765095.1 Microcaecilia unicolor | reverse complement strand
ATAGGAACAAAATCACTACTTGTGAAAAATAAGCCCATCTCTTGGTGGTGGGGGGGGGGGGGGCACATAACTCATGAAAAAGATCACTCTATGGTATCGTAAGAAGCAGCTGCAACACCACTCATTAATTCATTCAATTCTACGTAGAATTCTTATAAGAATCAGAAGGGCCTCCTGGGGGGGGGGGGGGGGGGGGTTTGAAGACCATGGAATGTATTTTCTCACCTTGTGTCACCACCTTGCCAAAGACGGGCAGGGTGTCCAGCGTGGAGCAGTTCCAGCGTCGGTTTCGGAACTGGTGCTGACACTCTTCTATTGCTAGTTGAGCTCCTTGTCGCACAGAGTCCATCACCTCCAGGTTCCGTTTGCACATCTGTACCTGCCGCTGGATTAACCCCTTCAGTTTCTCACAAGTCTCCTCCTCGGAGATGCTGCCCACTGATGACAGCTTTGCCAGATACCTGTCAGTAAGAGACACAGATAGATATGTCATTAAGCTCTGAGTAGCTCTGGAGTATGAGCCCAAGTAGAAGACTTCAAGTCAAGACCTGTGCAAAATTCCTGGTTCTCCTCTTTCAAGAGCTCCAGCCTCTGCTTGGAGAATGCAAATCGTTAGGCACTGTTCAACTTCTGCAATCATGACTGTTAAGTCTCCCACACAATCATTACAAAGTATGCACATCCTGGGAGCTAGGAAGACCTAAATTAGATGTGAACGCTACTAGAAGCCACCTCAAAGCAGCCATGCAGACAGCTATTATGAGTTGCAGAGGGTACTCTGGGGATGGACAGGGGAGAGAAAATGTGCTGGTAGTGAGGTGGACAGAGTGTGTGCTAGGAAGATGAAAGGATAGGTTGGGGGGGGGGAGAGGATACTGGCGAGAAAGAGACAGAACTGAATGGAGGGAGGTTATAAGAGTATAGAGAGAGTGGAAGGCAGGATGGAAAGCGGGAGAGAGAGAGAAGGTGCTAAGCAAGTGGCAGGGTGGAGAGGGGCCGAGAATGTGCTGAGTGAGTGAGGGTAGTGTGTATAGAGAGAGAGGATGTGAAGCACTGCATAAAGACGTCAAAAGGATTGGTATGCTGGACAGGGAGTGAAAAGGGGGAGCAAAGGAGGATGTTATTGGGAGGGGAGAATCGATGCTTGGGGAGAAGAGAGTGTGGATGATGCTGTGCCAGAGCTGTTGCTACCAAAGCTAAATCGGTGGAGGGGCACAAGCCTAAAGTCTCCCACCCCCTCTCTCACACACCTTCTTTCAAGTTCCTTTAAATGCATTCCTTCACCCCAGCTCAAAACACTTCAGAAGAAATGAGGTTTCTATATTTGAGCAGGGGGGGGGGGGGGAATCATTTCCCTTCCCCACCCTGGTCATTTGCAATAAAGAAGCTTCTCTGAGAAAGCAGATCCCCTTCAGTTTATGTATTTACTATTTGTTATACTACCAAACCAAATGACTCCCAAGGTTGTACCAAGTTTCCAGTACCTTTTCAAAAGGCAGCAAACAGGAGAAAGAGAAAACAAGTGAGAAAAAAAAAGACAAGGGAAAAGAAGGTGAGATGAATACATACATTGCAATCTGGACAACCAGCAGCCATGAACCGTTTTGGAGAGAAAGAGGAGTCACGCAGCTGGCCAGGAGTCAAAAGGATCCTATCTCTCTGCCAAAGCTGACAACAGAGCTGTATCTTCATACAATCTATGCTGGATGCAAAGAGCAAATCATAAAGAAACTCCAAACTGCCCAAAACACCGCAGCCAGACTCATATTTGGAAAAACTAAATACGAAAGTGCCAAGCCCTTATGAGAAAAACTACATTGGCTCCCAATCAAAGAGCGAATCGCATTCAAAATCTGCACCCTGGTTCATAAAATTATTCACGACGAGGCCCCAGTGTACATGGCAGACCTTATAGACCTACCAACCAGGAACACAAAAAGATCAGCAGGCACATTCCTGAATCTCCACTACCCCAGCTGCAAAGGACTAAAATATAAATCCACATATGCATCCAGCTTCTCTTATACAAGCACGCAACTATGGAATGCACTCCCAAACGTCATGAAAACAATGCACGACCTAACAAATTTCTGGAAATCATTAGAAACCATCCTGTTCATAAAGGCTTACCAGAACGATCCAACCTAAACACCTGTAACCCCGCAACACAATCGAAACTCCTACCAGAACTGGACAAAACTTAACTCTCTCTCCTTGAATACTTAATATACTCTGTCACTTATGAACATTAACACTAGACCACTCTGTATTTTGCTCACCGGAATTGGTGATCGCCATCACGGTACTATGTATAAGCCACATTGAGCCTGCAAATAGGTGGGAAAATGTGGGATACAAATGCAACAAATAAATATTTGTGAATCTATGGTAGTTATTTTCTCAGCACAGGTTTCAAGGGGGAGTGCTTTGCAGGTGAGTAACACAACAGGATGAGGATGGTCAAGTCTTGTACACAAGGCGGGGAAGGAACTGAAAGGAGATGATTTTTGCGAAGAGTCAAATGGCCATGAAGGGCAGTAGGGGGAAAATGGAAGAACTCAGCTAATACAAAACACAATGCAAGAGAAGTTTGAACTGAATTTGAGGAATGATGGGCAGTCACTGTTGCTCAAAGAGAAGAGGGTTAACATGGTCCCATCGTTTAACATTGAAGACTAGCTTAATGATAGAATTTTGGATGAGCTGCAGCCTCTTAAGAGAGGAGACAAGCAAACAAAAAAGGAGAGCATTGCAGTAATTAAGACAATTGATCACTGAGGTGTGGATAAGTGTAAGAAGAGTTTTCCTGTTCAACTAAGGCTTGAGGCAACGAATTTACAGCAGAGTAAAGACAAGATTTACTAACTAGATCAGAGAAATGAGACTTAAAAGGATGAGGCACCTCCTGAAGAACCTCTCACCAGAGGACTCCAGATTTCCTTCAGTGGACAAATCGTCTTGTACAGTAGCCCTAGAAGTGACATGGCTGATGACCCGGAGCCATCTGGTAGCCCTGGCTTAGCTGAAGTCTAAGCCTTCTGCTTGTGGGATCACAGCTGTCACAATGCAAAAATCTGTAGTGTCACAGGAGGAGAATTTAACATTGGATAAGGTCCAGCAGCAGAGGGGAGAGATGGACAGATTTACAAACTGCAGAATGTCCTTCAGCCAGTCAAATATTTAGATTGGACAGGCATGCCAGACTTCATAAATCACCTAATCACTGAGATGACTTCAGAACAGAATTAATCCCTTGGAACTTGTAATGAATGAACAGTATAATTTCCAACTTTCATCTTAATATAAGAGACCTTAATATCATGTTTATACAATTCCTGGGGTTACCCACTGCTGCATGATAGAGCTTTATATCATGTATATCATAGGCGGTGACTGAACTGTTTGGGGAGACTTAGATGGGGCGGGGCAGGGCAAGTTAAAATCCTTAGAGTGTGAGGGGGGCAACACCTATGTCAGCAGGAAAAGGACAGTAGGGGAGCTGAGAAGGACCTCTCTTCCATGTGTACCAGCTGCCTTCTCCTAGTAAATCTATGACCAATGGTATTATAGAAACTGAATACACTCCAGGGAATTATATACCCTCCCAAAATCAAAATAACGCACACCAAAATAATACAACATATGAAACAATAGTATTTGTAGTATTCTGGAAATATGTGCAGGTACTTTCACACTTGGCTCCCAGTCAGTCCCAGCTCCCCAATACAGCCTACTACTATTTAGCATTTCTATAGTGCTACAAGGCTTACGCAGCGCTGCACAAACATAGAAGAAAGACAGTCCCTGCTCAAAGAGCTTACAATCTAATAGACAAAAAATTAAAGTAAGCAAATCAAATCAATTAATGTGTACAGGAAGGAGGAGAGGAGGGTAGGTGGAGGCGAGTGGTTACAAGTGGTTACGAGTCAAAAGCAATGTTAAAGAGGTGGGCTTTCAGTCTAGATTTAAAGGTGGCCAAGGATGGGGCAAGAAGTAGGGGCTCAGGAAGTTTATTCCAGGCGTAGGGTGCAGCAAGACAGAAGGCACGAAGTCTGGAGTTGGCAGTAGTGGAGAAAGGAACAGATAAGAAGGATTTATCCATGGAGCGGAGTGCACGGGAAGGGGTGTAGGGAAGGACGAGTGTAGAGAGATACTGGGGAGCAGCAGAGTGAGTACATTTATAGGTTAGTAGAAGAAGTTTGAACAGGATGCGAAAACGGATAGGGAGCTAGTGAAGGGTCTTGAGGAGAGGGGTAGTATGAGTAAAGCGACCCTGGCGGAAGATGAGACGGGCAGCAGAGTTTTGAACCAACTGGAGAGGGGAGAGGTGACTAAGTGGGAGGCCAGCAAGAAGCAGATTGCAGTAGTCTAAACGAGAGGTGACAAGGGTGTGGATGAGGGTTTTGGTAGAGTGCTCGGAAAGAAAGGGGTGGATTTTATGGATGTTGTAAAGAAAGAAACGACAGGTCTTGGCAATCTACTGGATATGAGCAGAGAAGGAGAGAGAAGAGTCAAAGATGACCCCAAGGTTTCGAGTTGAGGAGACAGGGAGAATGAGAGAGCCATCAACAGAAATAGAAAACGGGGGGAGCGGGGAGGTGGGTTTGGGGGGGAAAATGAGAAGCTCGGTTTTGGTCATATTTAATTTCAGGTGGCGTTGAGACATCCAGACAGCAATGTCAGACAAGCACATTGCTGTCTGACAGCCTCTTCTTGTTTGCCAGTGGTGTTCGGCAGCACTGTAACAGAATCCTGTGGTTTCCAGCAACCATAAAATCATTTGCCTATCAGTTTTTCTGGCAGGTTGCCAAATGGTCACCAGGCTTCAGATCTGCTGACCCTTAGTTTACTGATACATTACCAAACATGTTTGGAATATGTACTATTTATTTATTTATTTATTTATGACATTTATATCCTGCATTAGCCCGAGTAGAACTCAGGTTCAATGTGGCTTACATAAGAATTAGAAAAGCATTAACGTGTTCAAAATATATTAACAGAAAGTAAAATAAATCACATAATGTTAGACCAGTAAAACTTGAGTTAGGAGCAAATGTAATTAAATACTTACGGGTCCTTTTATTAAGCCACAGTAAAAGGTGGCCTGTGGTAGTACTATCTGTATTAGCTATACCCAGGGGTGTAGCTATGTGGGGCCACGGGGGCCTGGGCCCCGGACCCCCCTCCCACTGCCAACCCGCCGTCGCCGCTGCCTACCTTTGCTGGTGGGGGACCCCAACCCCAGCCAGCCGAGGTCCTCTTCTTCCTTCGTTCTGTTTCTGACGTCCTGCACGTATAACAGAATGAAGGAAGAAGAGCACCCTGGCTGGCGGGGGTTGGGGTCCCCCGCCAGCAAAGGTAGGCGACGGCGGGGGAGGGTTGGAGGCGGGTGAAAGGTGGTGGTTGTGGCAGGGGGGGGGCGGCAGCTAAAATGTGCCCCCTCACCTCGGGCTCTGGACCCCCCTCTCGCCAAAGTCTGGCTACGCCCCTGGCTGTACCTAATGTTTAAAGCAGCAGGTCTGAGAATCGGGGAAGCCAGGGTTCAAATCCCACTGCTGCTCCTTGAGATCCTGGTAAGTCATTGACTTGTTGCCATCTTGGGTCTTCAGTCTTGCTGGAAGTTAGTTCCTCCTCCTGAATTAGCTTTTGCGAAACAAGGGGGGGGCCCTTTGTCAGGGTATTATACTGAGCCTTGGAAATACAGGACAGCTTTTCAATGTTATTCGGTGATTTTGTCAAGCAAGCAGTGGAACAGCGTGTGCTGGAAAGCTAAATAGTTTTGACCCGTTGTGGTTCCATTTCATGGAACAGGTCTATTCAAGGCTTAGATTGAACTGAGTTTAGCAGACACTTTGGCTTTTATTGGACATAAGTAATTGAGCCTGTTCTGGGTTTTTTTGATGGTGGCTTTTCCTCCCCCTGAACAAAAAGAGGGGAGTTGGTTTCCACCATTGTTTTTTCAGGCAGGCTGAAGCCAATAATAGATAACCCCATTGAGGTTTGTTGAAAAGTTTGACTTCCCTCTGGGTGGTTAAGGCTTCTGTTTGTTTAAATTGTAAAAAATGTCTTAGCCAAGTGTATCCTTTAACAGTTCTTAGAGCAAAATTAAATTAGTTAAATCATTTAACCCTTCATTGTTTCAGGTACAAAGTTAGATTCTAAGCCCTCCTTCCTTCCTTATCCGATCAGTCGAGTATGACTCTCGGTCACTCTGTGGATCAGTGTTCGCCATGCCTTCCGATTTCATAAGTACATAAGTGTTGCCATACTGGGACAGACCAAAGGTCCATCAAGCCCAGCATCCTGTTTCCAACAGTGGCCAATCCAGGTCAGAACTACCTGGCAAGATCCTGAAAAAGTTCAATATATTTTATGCTGCTTATCCCAGAAACAGCAATGGATTTTTCCCAAATCAATTTAATAATGGTCTATGGAATTGTCCTTTAGGAAGCTGTCCAGACCTTTTTAAATCCCCGTTAAGCTAACCGCCTTTAATACATTCTCTGACAATGAAGTCACAGCTTCTTTCAGTTCTGCTATGTTCATTCCAATATCTTCCTTGATAGTATCTATCCAGTGAATTCTTGGGTGGCCTCTTTTCTTTTGCCAATAACCATTCCAAACATGATGTCTTTTTCGAGGGACTTGCTTCACATGATGTGCCCAAAATAGGAGAGCTTTTGTTTTGCTACCTTGGCCTCCAGTGAGATTTTTGGTTTGATACATTCCAGAACTGCTTGGTTTATTATTTTGGCTGTCTATGGACAGGAAAATACCTACTGTACCATAAGTACATAAGCATCACTGTCCTCTGATAGACCAAAGGCCCATTAAGCTCAGTACCCTGTTATCAACAGTGGCCAATCCAGGTCAGAAGTACCTATTGAACCCCAAAATTAAAAGAAAATCCATGCTCCTTATGCCAGGAATAAAGCAGTGTATTTTCCCAAGTCCATCTTAATAATGGCTTAGGGACTTTTCCAAACCTTTTTTAAATCCTGCCATGCTAACTGCTTTTATCATATTCTCTGGCAATGAATATTTTCTTTGATTTCTTCTAAATGTACTACTTAGGGCTATAGTTATCAATCTGTTAAGATGGGCTATTGTGCTATTTACAGGTCCCATTGTATGCCATTAGACCTTGTTACCAAAAACCCAGGTTAACAGTAAAATAACTTGTCTGAAAAGTAGCCCACTGTGACAATTTCCCCTCTACTTACTAATAACCCAGGTTATCAGTAAAATAACCTATTTTAATGGTAGCCCACATTAATAACTTTCCACCTTAGTAGCTTCCTTGTGTCCCCCCTAGTCCTTGTACTTTTGGAAAGAGTAAACAAGTGATTCACACAATACTACACTCACGACCTTTTAGACCTATATCATATCTCCCCTCAGCTGTCTTTTCTTCAAGCTGAAGAGCCTCTTTAGCCTTTCCTCACAGGGAAGTTATCCCATCCCTTTATCATTTCGGTTGCCCCTTTCTGTACCTTTTGTAATTTCGCTGTATCTTAATTGATCAGAATTGCAAACGATATTCAAGGTTCAGTCGCATCATGGAGCGAAATAGAGGCATTATAATATCTCAGTTTCATTTTCCATTCCTTTCCTAATAATTCCTATTTGCTTTCTTAGCTGCCACTGTGCATTGAGCAGAGGGTTTCAGTGCATCATCAATGATGACAGCTAGATCCTTTTCGTGGGCGGTGACTCCTCATGTGGAACCTTGCATCACATACCTATAGTTTGGGTTCCTCGTCCCTATGTGCATCACTCTACTGGTTTGGATGCCCAGTCTCGTAAGGTCTTCTTGCAATTTCTCACAACCTTCTTGTGATTTAACAGCTTTGGGTAACTCTGTTTCGTCAACAAATTTGATCACCTCACTCATTCTTCCTGTTTCTGGGTCATTTATAAATATATTAAAAAGTAGCAGTTACAGCACAGATTCCTAGAAAACCCCATTAGTTATCCTTCTCAACTGAAAATATTGACCCTGTGGAAGGGCATTTTCAAAAAAACAGTTAAGTCCAAAACAAAACTGGCCATTTCACAGCCATAGTCAAACAGGAAGAATGTCTAGATTTCCCGTTTGATGATGACTGTGAGGTAGACGTTTTTGCACTGAAAATGTCCAAAATGAACAGCCATTTTCCAAAGTGAAATGTCCAGCTTTGGAATGACAAAAAACCAAGGACATGAACATCTGTCAACACCATTTTCAAACACGTAGCCACACTGACATCCCTGTAGAACAGAGGAGTAGCCTAATGGTTAGTAAACCAACGGACACAGGTTGAACCCACACTGTGGCTCTTGTTTTTGTAAATATGATCCCCCCAGGACCTGAAAAATACCTAATGTACGTGAATGTACACCATTTTGATAGCCTTCAATCTTGTAGGTGTCTTATATATTTAGGTATAGTAGGTATTTTTCTATCTATGGAAGGCTCAGAATTATTTAAAAAAAAAAAAAAAAAATTAAAAAGCTGGGACTTGAACCCCGAGTCCCTTGGGTCATAGTCCACTGTACTAACCCCTAGGCTACACCTCTCACCTATTTCCTGTTTTGTTCAGAATGGCCATAATACCTGCAGCTGACATAGAGCCTGGTTTTCCTTTCCAGTTTCATTTTCAGGGGAGAGGGAAGAAGACAAGCAACCACTCGGGGGATTAAGGAAGGATCATGCCTTAATCCCTCCAGTGATCAGCTGCTCAATTAGAGCAACTTTTTGTAACTTGGACGTAACTGAAAACAGGTCTAGATAAAAAGTCCTTTTCTTTCTTTTTTAGACATAGACTTATCTTCTCATTCAAAAATCCCTGTTGCACGTCCTACTTTTGCCCCCCCCCCGCCCCGTCCCACCCAAAAAACACCCACAACATGCCCTCCCCCTTGCTGTCTGGATGAACTGCAATGTGAAACGTCCAAATTCTGACCAGATGGCCTTTTGTTTAGGGACAGCATTTTAAAACGTCCATTTGCTATGAAAACGAGCACCTGAACCTCTTTTAAGCGGTTCTTAACCCACAATTGGACGCTGCCTTCTATCCCATTAATTTTCTCTGGAGTTGTTCATGAGGTTCTTTGTCAAATGTCTTCTGAAAATCCAGATAGACAATATCAACTGGCTCACTTTCATCCACCTGTTTATTCATCCCTTCAAAATATAACTGAATGTAATTCACCTTGAGCTATAAGGTTTTATTTATTTATTGCATTTGTATCCCACATTTTCCCACCTATTTGCAGGCTCAATGTGGCTTACAGAGTTTGGATTCTGACGTAGTTAATCCATGATATCATTTACAATTAGTAATGTTCAGAGATTAGGTAAGGGTAGAGAGAAAGGTGGGTGTTCTGCAGGGTAGAAGGTGGACTGTAATAACTGTGTGGATTTGTTGAGGTAGTTTTGTAAGGCTATGGGTTGTCTTTGTAGGCCTTGTGGAAGAGATGTGTCTTCAGGGATTTGTGGAAGTTAGTTATTTCGTTAGTAGCTTTCAGGGCTGTAGGTAGTGCATTCCACAGCTGCGTGCTCATGTAAGAGAAGGTGGTGGCGTGTATCAGCTTGTATTTTAGTCCTGTACAGCTGGGGAAGTGCAGATTGAGAAATTGGCGGGATGATCTTATGGCGTTTCTGGGCGGCAAGTCCACAATCCAAATCCAAAATCCAGTACCCAACATAGTAAATGACGGCAGATAAAGACCTGAACGGTCCATCCAGTCTGCCCAACAAGATACTCATTTTACATGGTATGTGATACTTTATATGTATACCCGAGTTTGATTTGTCCTTGTCATTCTCATGGCACGGACCGTAGAAATCTGCCCAGCACTGTTCCTGTACTAACAGTTGTGAAGCTAACATCGAAGGCCCTTAGAATTTACACCCAAGCCCATCCATATCTATTCAGTCACGATCAACGCGTAGACCGTAGAAGTCTGCCCAGCACTCATTTAGCTTTCCAATTACCGGCGTCACCACCCAATCGCCGCTAAGATTCCGTGGATCCATTCTTTCTAAACAGGATTCCTTTGTGTTTATCCCACACACATTTGAATTCCTTTACCGTTTTCATCTCCACCACCTCCCTTGGGAGGTGAAAACGTCAGCCAGGACTTCTACCATAACGGAAGGGAACTAACTTCTAAGAGTCACAAAACAAGGACCTACCTAGGAAAAGACACCACTGTATTCGGCACCAGGATATTACCCACTGGAAAACTAAACAAGCAGGATTAGCATGGATTGATCCTACAGAGTCATTCGGTGCTAACAGAAGTCCTGGTCTCTCGCACACTGGCTGAACACAAACCATCACCAAATATAGAATAAAATAACCACAAAGTAAAAATAGTAATAGCCAAAATTAAACTGAACCCCCCCAAGAAACCAGACTATGCACAGAGTGCAACACCACAGAAACGGAGATGCATGTCTGTGCAAAATATAAAGCCAGCAGATGTACATTTCAAAAACGGACACATTCCAATCAAAACATTACAAATGAATACAAATAAAACACAAAATGGAAAATAGTGATATATTAAGTTTAATAAAATAAAGTGTTTTTCGATTAGTTTTCAGAGGCCAAAACCACCTTCCTCAGGTCAGGAGAGGACACTGCTGTTGTGGAATCCTGCCCTGACCTGAAGGAAACTGTGGAAAGTCGAGGTCTTCTCTCCTTCTGATGACTGACGTTCCCTCTAGACTGTGCCGCTGTCCTCCAACCACATTTCCGCAAGCGCGAGGTGATGTTCCAATATCTTGTTTTCAAGGTCTTCCAGAGTCCTGCAGAACTTGCCTGTCCCTCACTATTGAAAACATGACGTTAAGACTGTACCACCACTGGCAGGAATGTAAGCGGACGAAACTCCTGCACAGTTTACAGGCAACTGGTCCCAAGAGCAGGTTCCTTTCTCTAAGAGTTAAGGATTCTCACTCTCCTTGAATTCGTTCCTAGAATCACCTCCTGGAAACTCAATCCAAAACGTCCAACTTGGAAGACTCTCTCCAAAGGGAAAGGGAAAGTTCCTGTCTTTCCCTCCTGTGAAACTAACGAGGCACAGCTTTTTAGTTGTTCTCGTGGCTCTTTCAATAGAGCACCAGCTCCCTTGCTCGTTTACTTGGTTAGACGGAGTCCTCTGTTTATCAATTCCTCCTCACATCTGGACTGGGCAGGATAAATACATGAGTATTGCCACACTGGGACAGACCAAAGGTCCATCAAGCCCAGCATCCTGCTTCCAACAGTGGCCAATCCAGGTCACAAGTACCTGGCAGAAACCCAAAGAGTAGCAACATTCTATGTAGGACCTTAAATAGCAGCAAGATTCTAGAATTCTAAAGAATAACAAGTTTCATGCAGAATTTCAAAGTGTAGCAACATTCCATATAGAACACCAAAGAGTAACAAGATTCCATTCAGAATCCCAAGTACATAAGTATCGCCACACTGGGACAGACCAAAGGTCCATCAAGCCCAGCGTCCTGCTTCCAACAGTGGCCAATCCAGGTCACAAATACCTGGCAAGATCCTGAAAAAGTTCAATACATTTTATGCTGCTTATCCCAGAAATAAGCAGTGGATTTTCCCCAAGTCAATTTAATAATGGGAGAGGGGATCTCCCTCTCTAGTACAACACTCCTAATGAACCCTCCCATACAAAACCAAACAAATCCCTTAGTAAGAATCTAGGGGTCTCTAAATGCAATCATTATTTTTTCACGGAAGATGCTAACTATATTTATGCGGAAAATGATAAGTCCCTAAATTGAATAAATCCCTGCACCTATTTGGATAAAGATGCAATCAAAACATTCTTGCTATTTTTGTGATGCAGATGTCCTGTGTCCATTGAAGGGTGCTTGGCTGGTGATACAGTCTCTCTTGATCTCCAGAAGACATTTAGGTGACGACAGAGTCCATGTGGTCCTCGTTTTTTGGGTGGTGGTAGCCTATGTCCCTTGTTTCATAGAAATTAAAGGAAAAATACAAGTTACCCCCAGCAACAATAAAATTATTTAAACAAAACTCCCCAAAGAATGATCATGTCCTTGCATTGTTAATAATCCTAATGAATCCTTAAAGGTGCAAGCTTTCAGAACGACCAAGGACATTGGCTGACAAAGGTATCCAGTTATTCTGAAAGATCTCATCTTGAGAAATTTGCTAGTCTTCTGAAAGTATCTCTACCCAGCTATTAGACTAGGTTTCCTCTTGTTATATAGCTGATTTTTGTGGTTGGACTTCTCATGTTCTTATAATGTCCTGTCATAACTTAGAAGGTTTAATTGCTGCCTAGGAAAATCCTGTAAGAAAAAGTCATAGGTCGCTTGAGTGAGCCAAAGTAAGCAGAGAGTGCATGTGCGTGCCAGCTGCCACATTACTTCTCAGCTTGCACTGTGCTTTAATTACCAACAAACATCTCCCTCCAAACCACTTCCTTTTATAATCCTTCTTTTGATCCACAAGCACCTCTCTCTTTTCTCAATTTTCCTAAGCCTGAAGCCCAAGTCTGTGGATAAAGAAGTTGGCAGAGCATTCCACGGTTGGAATTCAGTGGTGTCTTGAAATGAGGAGGTTGGAGTCAGCAGCCTGTCATGGATAAACCATTTGAGGTTGGCCTTTTTGCTGGGCTCTCGCAGGCTTGTTCTAAGATGCCATCAGCCTGAGAAACACTGCCTTCTGGACACTCACAAGTGCATCTTAATGATCTCACCAGCTCGAGAAACCCTGCTGCCTGCTTTTTCCAGATCTCATCCTAAAAATGTCATGCACGCGAGAAACATGCATCACTTCTCACAACCACATCCTAAAAATCTCTGATGACTAAGAAACACCACCTTCTTGGGCCTCATCACAGCTGCTGTATAATGAGGTACAGGTAAAGCTCGAGAACCAGGAAGTTCTAGGCGTTTGCAATCACTGTCGGTTTCCGAAATGCTGCATTTACAATTTTACTATATCCAAATGACTTTCTGGAGGAGTCTTCAGTCTTTCGTTCTTCACTCAGATGAAAGGCATCCTGGCAGCGAAGTAGTAATAAAGTTGAGGTTGGACATAGCATAACAGCCATCTCTTCCCAGTGGAGAACATTCTTCATTGTGGAAATGAATCTTACCTCATCTCATGTCTATGTAGATCTCCACACTGGATCTGCATAAGTTAAAAAGAAATGGCAGGGCTGATGTGGGAATGATGCCTCTACATGACTGACAATGTTTGATTTAAAAAAGGCACTCGTATTCTGGTTTTAGACCAGGCAGCCAAATTCGAAGTGGATATATTATCATCCTGAAAAGAAAACGCAACTAGCTTAGAATGATGAAGTCAAAGAGATGAGGGGAGAGCTGGAGAAAACTGGAATAAATTCATGTGTTCGTTTACCCAATATGGAAGAATCTCAACCGGGTAGACTGGATGGTCCAAGTTGGTCTTTATAAGCTGAAGTTTACTGTTACTCTTCAAGAGAAGAGTTATCCAGAGAGAGTTAGCTGTACTTTGCTATATATGTGAAATGTGAACATCTCATTAGGACTTTCTCGCATATGGTGTGCAGCTGCTCCTATATTTAAGAATTTGGGGCAGATTTATCTCATCAGTCAGGACTCACAGCACAGATCAGCGAATGCGCCGGATACCAGCGCTGAAGAAGACTAAGGCTGGCGGGGGTTGGGGACCTCCACCAGCAAAGCTACCTGGCAGCAGTGGGGGGCGAAAGTGGCGGGCAGGGGGCAGACTAAAATGTGATGCCCCCCCAACTTGGGCTCTGGACCCCCCTCCCGCCAAGGTCTGGCTACGCCCCTGGTTTTAGCAAACATCTTTCTCTGTAGTTCAATGCCTGGAACATCCTGTTGGGATACAGCGGTATATAAAACATGAATTAGATTAGAAGTATATAGTAGATATTTTCTTCTATCCAGAGGGGCACTGAAACAACAGAGGATTAAGGGCGTCTTTTGCAAAACCACGCTAGCGATTCCTGCATGGCAAATGAGAGGAAGTCCATTCAATTCCTATGGGCTTTCTCTCATTTGCCGTGTGGCAACTGCTAGCGCGGCATTGTAAAAGAAGCCCTAAGTGACTTGCCCAAGGTCACAAGGAGCACGAGTGGGATTTGAACCCTGATTGCTCTGGTTCTTAGGCCACCCATTCTAATCATTAGGCTATTCTTCCTGCGCCTTAAAAATACAAGTTTAAAGGTCACACAAAGGTAGATCTTTGTAATATAGTGATTGTAAAAAACTTCACACAGAAACCAACACTAAATCTAGATCTGCCCTTCAGTGAAGAGTTGATTCATGGCATCCACACAATTAGGCTTTATTTTTTGGCATAATACTGGTGGTTTGCCATTTCTGTCTCCTGAGGTATGGAGGGTTAAGTGACTTGCCCCAGGTGACAAGAAGCTGCTGTGGAATTAGAACCTGGGCCATCTAGTTCCCAACCCACTGCTCTAGCCATGAGGCTACTCCTCTGCTCCAAAGTAAATCATGATTTTTTACTTGTTCCAAAAATACAAAGACTACGGGACACTCAAGGAAGTTACATGGAAATTCTTTTAAAACAAATAGGAGGAAATATTTTTTTCACTCAATGAATAGTTAAGCTCTGATACTCTTTAATGGAGGATGTGGTAACGGTGGTTTATTTATTTGTAGCATTTGTATCCCACATTTTCCCACCTATTTGCAGGCTAAATGTGGCTTACATTTCCCGTAATGGCGGTTGCCATTTCCGGGTAACAGAATTATAAAGGCATTGCATTAAGGTGCATACATACATGGAAAAGGAGAATACATTATAGTATTGTATATTGGTTAGTGTATCTGGGTTTAAAAAAGGAAAAGTCTATAGTCTGTTATTGAGACAGACATGGGAAGCAACTGCTTGCCCTGGGATTTGTAGTATGGAATGTTGCTACTCTGAGATTCTTCATGGAATCTTGTCACTCTTAAGGATTCCAGAATCTTGCTATTCTTTGGGGTTCTACATGGAATGTTGCTACTCTTTGATATTCTGCCTGGAATCTTGTCACTCTTAAGGATTCCAGAATCTTGCTATTCTTTGGGGTTCTACATGGAATGTTGCTACTCTTTGATATTCTGCCTGGAATCTTGTCACTCTTTAGGATTCCAGAATCTTACTATTCTTTGGGGTTCTACATGGAATGTTGCTACTCTTTGAGATTCTGCATGGAATCTTGGCACTCTTAAGGATTCCAGAATCTTGCTATTCTTTGGGGTTCTACATGGAATGTTGCTACTCTTTGATATTCTGCCTGGAATCTTGTCACTCTTTAGGATTCCAGAATCTTACTATTCTTTGGGGTTCTACATGGAATGTTGCTACTCTTTGAGATTCTGCATGGAATCTTGTCACTCTTTAGGATTCCAGAATCTTGCTATTCTTTGAAATTCTACATGGAATGCTCTTTGAGATTCTGCATGGAATCTTGCTATTTTGGGGGGTTCTACATTGAATGTTGCCACAATTTGGGTTTCCGCCAGGTACTTGTGACCTGTCTTGGCCATTGTTTGGAAAACTGGATACTGGGCTAGATGGACCATTGGTCTGACTCAGTATGGCTGCTCTTATGTTCTTGGATAATAAATGTGTGTGAATACATTTTCATTCAGTTCCTCCAACCCACCTAATTTCACCCCATTCCAACCTGTTTGTACCACCAACCATGTCACAGGACTATGCTATCTCTAAAGGAGAGGAAGGGATAGTAGACAGTATGGATGGGCAGACTTGATGGGCCACATTTTATTTATTTTAAAAATCTATACACCACCTCTTATCCAGGCGATTTATAGAAACAACCATGCAAAATAAAAACATACAGAGAACAAACAACATAAACACCCATTACAAACCAGATAAAAACAAAAATAATAATACTTCTGTTCATGTTTTAAAAACCATAGCAAGCTACTCCTATGTAAAGGTCTCAACAAACAGCTGTGTCTTTAACAATTCTTTTTAAAAAGACCCACATTGCTGCATACACAAATCTGGTCAGGGACAGCCTTCCACAATTGTACCCCGGCAAAGGAAAACGCAGATAACCTCACTACCAAAGGCCATAAAAACAATGCACGACCTAACACTCTTCCGAAAACTACCATACCATAACGATCCATCCGAAATACTAGATAACTAGACTTTACATAAACTAGACAAAACCGAACTCTTTACACTAGATTGATAACCTTTGTCGCTACTAATGAAAGCTACACAATACACACTACCACTTTATTTCTCATGCCGGAAATGAACTTTCTATAGTTGATTATCTGACTTATTTTATAATTCACTCTCTTCATTCAGGAACTTCAATGCAATACCTCTTTGTACTCTACTCTACCATTTATGCGCCTTAATGCAATACCACTTGTAGTTCTCTACCCAGAAATGGCGATCGCCATTACGGCATAATGTAAGCCACATTGAGCCTGCAAATTGGTGGGAAAATGTGGGATACAAATGCAACAAATAAAAATAAATAAATAAATATTAGCATAATAGACTTGTGCCACCACATCTGTTGATAAACGTCTGGCACTCTCTGATCACAAAGCTTGTTTCGGGCGATTATATTACATTATATCCAGGCTTAAATCCCACTAACACGTTCTAAGTGGGTTCCAAACCAAGAAACCCAGAACAAGCTTCTAGATAGAGAGAGAGAGAGAGAGAGAACTCGCACTAAGTACAGAATTTTCTAAACAGGTGTTTTTATATGCTTCCTAAATGAAAGATATGACTGTGATATAAAAAACATGCCAGCAACATCTATATAAGGGTATAAGGAAAAAGAAAAAAAAAAGGGGTAGCTTAACTGTGTATTAGGTTTTTTTGTTTTTTTTTAATTTGTACTGATTTTATTAACTAGTTTATTCTGGTTTGCTGTGCTTTTCTGTCATGAATGGAATTCCTATGTTTGTTTATTTGTATACACTAATTGTTTTTATACATATGTAAACCGTTCTGTTTTGCAGTTGCAATAAGACACGGTATATAAATTAACATAAATAAAAAAAATAAAAAATTTCCATAATCGTGTTCCAGTTTGAATAAGTACATAAGTACATAAGTAGTGCCATACTGGGAAAGACCAAAGGTCCATCTAGCCCAGCATCCTGTCACCGACAGTGGCCAATCCAGGTCAAGGGCACCTGGCACGCTCCCCAAACGTAAAAACATTCCAGACAAGTTATACCTAAAAATGAGGAATTTTTCCAGTCCATTTAATAGCGGTCTATGGACTTGTCCTTTAGGAATCTATGTAACCCCTTTTTAAACTCCGTCAAGCTAACCGCCCGTACCACGTTCTCCGGCAATGAATTCCAGAGTCTAATTACACGTTGGGTGAAGAAAAATTTTCTCCGATTCGTTTTAAATTTACCACACTGTAGCTTCAACTCATGCCCTCTAGTCCTAGTATTTTTGGATAGCGTGAACAGTCGCTTCACATCCACCCGATCCATTCCACTCATTATTTTATACACTTCTATCATATCTCCCCTCAGCCGTCTCTTCTCCAAGCTGAAAAGCCCTAGCCTTCTCAGCCTCTCTTCATAGGAAAGTCGTCCCATCCCCACTATCATTTTCGTCGCCCTTCGCTGTACCTTTTCCAATTCTACTATATCTTTTTTGAGATACGGAGACCAGTACTGAACACAATACTCCAGGTGCGGTCGCACCATGGAGCGATACAACGGCATTATAACATCCGCACACCTGGACTCCATACCCTTCTTAATAACACCCAACATTCTATTCGCTTTCCTAGCCGCAGCAGCACACTGAGCAGAAGGTTTCAGCGTATCATCGACGACGACACCCAGATCCCTTTCTTGATCCGTAACTCCTAACGCGGAACCTTGCAAGACGTAGCTATAATTCGGGTTCCTCTTACCCACATGCATCACTTTGCACTTGTCAACATTGAACTTCATCTGCCACTTGCACGCCCATTCTCCCAGTCTCGCAAGGTCCTCCTGTAATCGTTCACATTCCTCCTGCGACTTGACGACCCTGAATAATTTTGTGTCATTGGCGAATTTAATTACCTCACTAGTTATTCCCATCTCTAGGTCATTTATAAATACATTAAAAAGCAACGGACCCAGCACAGACCCCTGCGGGACCCCACTAACTACCCTCCTCCACTGAGAATAAAGATAAACTGTTGTTGCCTGCTGCCACCGGCAAATACAATGTTTGAAGGTTTATAATATTATCAGTGTAATGTTTGAAATTTATTGTACATTTTAAAATGTTTTGAAAAAATAATTATTTTTGACCTTTCTGTTAGTTTAAGCTTTTATGAATATGAAATTGTTACAACCAGTATTATATAATATGACCTTTTTATAAAATATAAATAATTAAAATAAGCGTTTTAAACATATAATATTAATATATGAAATTTTTTTTGTCCAAAAGTAAGGAATAATATATTGTAGAGGAATATATTCGAATTATTCCCCAAGTTTTCCACGGTTACCATTTTTGTATTGATTAATTATCCATTTATTTTCAAATTACTATATAATAATATATGAGAATGTTAAAATATTAAATGCTTTAGGTGTTTATATAGGCTTATATATATGTATGCTTGATGAGTCTAAATATTAATCTTTGGTTTTATTCATTATATGTTAAAAATTTTTTTTTAATATATTATTTCTGTGTTTTGTATTCTATGTAGACCCCTGACGCAGGTGCTAGTCACCGAAACACGGCCCGTGTCGGGTCTTTTTGTCAAGGCTCATTCATTAAAGAACTGTGTTCCATTTTTAAAGGCCCGTGGTGCTGTTTTTTTGTTTTGATATATCAAAACTAGCACTTTGTATCGAATTCTAGACAGTACTGCTAACCAGTGCAATTGCTTCAAAACTGGTGTTATTTATTTGTTGCATTTGTATCCCACATTTTCCCACCCATTTGCAGGCTGATTGTGGCTTACATTGTTCCGTCATGGCTATCGCCATTCCAGAGTAAAAGATACAGTTGATAATTACATAACAAAGATGGGAGACGTGGAGGTGTATTTTCAAAGCACTTAGACTTACAAAGTTCCATAGTAACCTATGGAACTTGTAAGTCTAAGTGCTTTGAAAATTTATTTATTCATTTATTGCATTTGTATCCCACATTATCCCACCTTTTTGCAGGCTCAATGCGGCTTACAATGTATTGTATTTGGTGTTAATGGATTAGAACAAAGTGATGCATGTGGGTAAGAGGAACCCGAATTATAGCTACGTCTTGCAAGGTTCCGCGTTAGGAGTTACGGATCAAGAAAGGGATCTGGGTGTCGTCGTCGATGATACGCTGAAACCTTCTGCTCAGTGTGCTGCTGCGGCTAGGAAAGCGAATAGAATGTTGGGTGTTATTAGGAAGGGTATGGAGTCCAGGTGTGCGGATGTTATAATGCCGTTGTATCGCTCCATGGTGCGACCGCACCTGGAGTATTGTGTTCAGTACTGGTCTCCGTATCTCAAAAAAGATATAGTAGAATTGGAAAAGGTACAGCGAAGGGCGACGAAAAAGATAGTGGGGATGGGACGACTTTCCTATGAAGAGAGGCTGAGAAGGCTAGGGCTTTCAGCTTGGAGAAGAGGCGGCTGAGGGGAGATATGATAGAAGTGTATAAAATAATGAGTGGAATGGATCGGGTGGATGTGAAGCGACTGTTCACGCTATCCAAAAATACTAGGACTAGAGGGCATGAGTTGAAGCTACAGTGTGGTAAATTTAAAACGAATCGGAGAAAATTTTTCTTCACCCAACGTGTAATTAGACTCTGGAATTCGTTGCCGGAGAACGTGGTACGGGCGGTTAGCTTGACGGAGTTTAAAAAGGGGTTAGATAGATTCCTAAAGGACAAGTCCATAGACCGCTATTAAATGGACTTGGAAAAATTCCGCATTTTTAGGTATAACTTGTCTGGAATGTTTTTACGTTTGGGGAGCGTGCCAGGTGCCCTTGACCTGGATTGGCCACTGTTGGTGACAGGATGCTGGGCTAGATGGACCTTTGGTCTTCCCAGTATGGCACTACTTATGTACTTATGTACATAGAGATTTTGAGTAACATGGTAGAAGTTTAAAACAAGCAGAGATTATAAAACTAGGTCTGTGTAAGGTAAAGGAGATGCATGCATTTATATTTGTTGTTCTGTGTGGTATGCCTTATTAAAAAGATGGGTCTTCAGTGATATTCGGAAGTTTGTTAGTTCGTAGATCTATAGGACGGCCCACCCACCAGAAATCCGGACAAATGGGTAGATTGGCAAAACCCGCCCGGTTGCCCGGACATGTCCTCAAAAAGAGGACATGTCCAAGTAAATCCGGACATATGGTAACCCTAGCTGTATCCACTCCATTACCATCAGCCGGTGTAGCTTTAATGCAGCACAACATTCTGTCTCAAGGAAAGGTTTCAATTCAGCAGATCATGATGCACTGTTTGGCTACAAGCGAACCTTTCTGGATGAATAAAGCTTGGCACTTACTTAAAATAGCTAGGGTAGGCGTACGGCGAAAATGCAAAGCAACAAGGATTTGGGGAGCAAGTTAGTACTCACATCAGCAGGGCATGAGATAACCTGGAGATTGCAGGACATGTCCAGACACAAGGTAAATTTTATAAGAGATACAATTAGCACAGGAAGCAGCGTCTCTGATACCCACCTTAAACGCCTAGCTGGGTGCATGGAACGTCTTATTGAAAGCAGAAAGCAGAGAGGTTCAAATCTCATTTAACCCTGTCGGTGGATAGGTTACCTGCCCCATCTGCACACCAACTGGCAATCCTCTAGCTTGGGTTTACACTGTCTTGCAGGCCAGTACAGCCCTTAAACATAAGTACATAAGTAATGCCATACTGGGAAAAGACCAAGGGTCCATCGAGCCCAGCATCCTGTCCACGACAGCGGCCAATCCAGGCCAAGGGCACCTGGCAAGCTTCCCAAATGTACAAACATTCTATACATGTTATTCCTGGAATTTTGGATTTTTCCAAGTCCGTTTAGTAGCGGTTTATGGACTTGTCCTTTAGGAAACCGTCCAACCCCTTTTTAAACTCTGCTACGCTAACCGCCTTCACCACTTTCTCCGGCAACGAATTCCAGAGTTTAATTACACGTTGGGTGAAGAAAAATTTTCTCCGATTTGTTTTAAATTTACTACACTGTAGTTTCATCGCATGCCCCCTAGTCCTAGTATTTTTGGAAAGCGTGAACAGACGCTTCACATCCACCTGTTCCACTCCACTCATTATTTTATATACCTCTATCATGTCTCCCCTCAGCCGTCTCTTCTCCAAGCTGTATAGCCCTAGCCTCCTTAGTCTTTCTTCATAGGGAAGTCGTCCCATCCCCGCTATCATTTTAGTCGCCCTTCGCTGCACCTTTTCCAATTCTACTATATCTGGTATGCACAGATCATTGATTTGACTTCTTTCTTTCCTCCTGAAGAAGACAAGTTACTTTTCTGATACAGAATACAAACTTATTTAGGTTACAAGCTGGATGTGGCTGTCTGCTGCGGTGGACAGTGAACTCTCTCCCTTTTGCAAGTATATGATGCTGAGAAGTTCCCAGAATGCTTTGAGAGAAAAGTTTAGAAGCCCCCTCCTCTCCCCCCCCACCCCTCAAGACAGTGGGACTACCTCAGCTGTTGCTTGTGAGCTGGGAACAGGTGGCTGGTGGTCAACTTGTGTATCCCAGCTATGCCGCTCTCTGTCAGCACCCTGAGTGTAAGAGAGCTCTGCTGCCCTGGGGCTTAGGTTGCCCATTGCTCACTGGAAGAGGCGGAAAACCAAATCCACAATGTGGTTATACTTGTTCAGTTACTAATGCTAAAGGAACAGTTAGAGGGTTAAGAATAGGGAAAGAAGGACCAGTATGACTGTGGAGGCAATGCGAGAAGGGTTTGCACATGTAACAGCTGAGCGGCCTAATGGTTAGTGCAATGGCCTGAGACCCAGGGGAGTTGGGTTTGATTCCGGGCAAGCTGCTCAATCCTCTGCTGCCCCAGGTGCAAAATAAGTACCTGGGACACCAGAAAGGCAGTATATCAAATCCTTTCTCCTTTCTTTCATTCATACGTGTAAATTGTCATGTATATATGTGACCAGGGTTGCCAATTGGGCGGTTTTCCACAACCCGCCGCGGGAAACTTTTGCCCTCGGCGGGTTGCGGTTTTTTGGGCTTGTGTTTTTTTTTCGCGTGGGTTTTGGGCGGTTTTTCGGCCGGCAGGGGGTGGGGCTAACGGCGACAGAGGCTGGGTTTGGTGACGTATTGGGCGGGGCGAGGTGACATATTGGGCAGGGCTGATGGGGGCGGGGGTGATGACGGAAGGGGTGGGGCTGATGACGGCGGGGGTGGAGTGATGACGGAAGGGGCGGGGTGATGACGTCAGGGGTGGGGTGTGTGCGGTTTTTGGGCGGGTTTTGGGTGGGAAATTTTTTTTTATATGGCAACACTGTATGTGACCATCTCTGGGAAAAAGATGACTAAAGTAACAGATCCAAAGTGTTGAGAGTGGCCAATTTTTGGATTACACGTTTGAACTTCTGTAAAGTTTTTTTTTTTTTTTTACGCATAAAAGGATGGGGGTTTGGACTGTTGTATTACACAAATTGTTTCCTCTAACAGAATTCAATAAAACCTTCATTTTTTGTTTCTGGAGACGTTAACGACCTTTTCCCAGAGATGGTCCCATATAATAGCGATTTCAGAAGAGGCAAAACTATTCTGTGCTACGGATGTTTATATTTTGCAATATTTCCTAATAGGATTCAGCGTGGATCACAATGGCAAGAGGCAGCCACAAGCAGGAAGAATTATAAAACAACAGATAAAAATAACCTCTAACATTAATCTAGATCAATTTCAAAAAAACACATAGGTTTTTAAACGTCTACAAAATAAAAAAAATAAGAGCAGGAACTTTTAATTTGGATCGGTAAACAATTCCAGATTTTAACACCCAAAGTACTTAAAAGAGGATTCAAAATATCCTTTTAATTTAACTCCTTTAAAATTAGGAATGCTGGGAGTGGCCAAGATGGTGGCTTAGCATTTAGCGGTTTAGGCTGTGTGTTCGAGCTGTTGGTTATACTTTCTTTTTCCTCTTGCAATTATGCCTCATACCCAAAGGAAAAGTGCCGTGAAATGCTTACCTTTGCCAGCAAGAACATTGTCTGCTGTTTGTTTAAAAAAAAAAACCATAGTAACATAGTAGATGACGGCAGAAAAAGACCTGCACGGTCCATCTAGTCTGCCCAAGAAGATAAATTCATATGTGCTACTTTTTTTATTTGTACTGTCCTCTTCAGTGCACAGACCGTATAAGTCTGGCCAGCCCTATCCCCGCCTCCCAACCACCAACCCTGCCTCCCAACCACCAGCTCTGGCACAGACCGTATAAGTCTGCCCAGCACTATCCCCACCTCCCAACCACCAGCCACGCCTCCCAACCACCAGCTCTGGCACAGACCGTATAAGTCTGCCCAGCACTATCCCTGCCCCCCACCACCGGCTCTGGCACAAACCGTATAAGTCTGCCCAGCACTATCCCCGCCTCCCAACCACCAGCTCTGGCACAGACCGTATAAGTCTGCCCAGCACTATCCCTGCCACCCACCACCGGCTCTGGCACAGACCGTATAAGTCTGCCCACACTAGCCCCGCCTCCCAACCACCAGCTCTGCCACCCATTCTAGGCTAAGCTCCTGAGGATCCCTTTCTTCTGCACAGGATTCCTTTATGTTTATCCCACGCATGTTTGAATTCCGTTACCGTTTTCATCTCCACCACCTCCCGCGGGAGGGCATTCCAAGCATCCACCACCCTCTCCGTGAAAAAATACTTCCTGACATTCTTCTTGAGTCTGCCCCCCTTCAATCTCATTTCATGCCCTCTCGTTCTACCGCCTTCCCATCTCCGGAAAAGGTTCGTTTGCGGATTAATACCTTTCAAATATTTGAACGTCTGTATCATATCACCCCTGTTCCTCCTTTCTTCCAGGGTATACATGTTCAGGTCCGCAAGTCTCTCCTCATACGTCTTGTAACGCAAATCCCATAACATCCTCGTAGCTTTTCTTTGCACCGCTTCAATTCTTTTTACATCCTTCGCAAGATACGTATTTCCAAAGATCGAGGAAAACCACGGGGTGATATTTGGCGCTATTTAAACAGGTAGGACAGGTTCTTACCCAGTTAAATATCAGCTGTGACCACCACAGCACTGTCCAGTTCCTGTTGGGGTAATCCAGGGGTACAGCTATCCACCTGCTGATGTCATGCCAGGTGCCGGATAACTAACCGGGCGAGCAGGACTGCATCAAAAGTTGAGAAAACCCGGGATATTCGGTGCCGGATTAAGTCTGGCACTGAATTTCTGTGTTTAATTCATTTCAGAGGTCAGCATAAAAAAAATGCTGACTGTCACGGGCTGAATATTTCCCCTGTGATTTTAATTTCTTCTTATACTTAACGATAATGACTCTTGGTACGCAAATCAAAAGTTATTGAGTTCCAGAGACTAGGGCAACACAACGGATGGATGATTGATGTGCTGGAGGGAAGAGAGGATAAAGGGGTCAGGAGAGTGAAGAACTTTTGCCTTTATGTAGGGGTCTCTCAACAAGCTTCAGAGGCCACGGAAGCTCCAGAATCTGTTTTCTACACACCACGTCAGAGGTCACGGAAGCATGTTTTCTATGCACCACTTCAGGGGTCATGAAAGCTCCAGAACAGGATTTCTATGTACTGCTTTAGGGGTCACAGAAGCTCCAGAATGTGTCTTCTATGCATTGCTTCAGAGGCCACTGAAGTTCCACAATGTGTTTTCTACACACTTCAGGGGCCACAGAAGCTCCAGAACTTTTTTTTCTACACATCACTTCAGGGACCATGGAAACTCCAGAATGTGTTTTCAATGCACCACTTCAGAGGCCACTGAAGTTCCAAAATGTGTTTTCTACACGCCACGTCAGGGGCCACGGAAGTTCCAGAACTTTTTTTTCTACACATCACTTCAGGGGTCATGAAAGCTCCAGAACAGGATTTCTATGTACTGCTTCAGGGGTCACAGAAGCTCCAGAATGTGTCTTCTATGCATTGCTTCAGGGGTCATGGAAGCTCCAGAATGTGTTTTTTATACATTGCTTCAGGGGTCATGGAAGCTCCAGAACATGCTTTCTACACACTTCAGAGGTCGTGGAAGCTCCAGAATGTGTTTTCAATGCACCACTTCAGAGGTCACGGCAGCATGTTTTCTATGCACCACTTCAGGGGTCATGAAAGCTCCAGAACAGGATTTCTATGCATTGCTTCAGAGGCCACTGAAGTTCCACAATGTGTTTTCTACACACTTCAGGGGCCACAGAAGCTCCAGAACCTTTTTTTCTACACATCACTTCAGGGACCATGGAAACTCCAGAATGTGTTTTCAATGCACCACTTCAGAGGCCACTGAAGTTCCAAAATGTGTTTTCTACACGCCACGTCAGGGGCCACGGAAGTTCCAGAACTTTTTTTTCTACACATCACTTCAGGGGCCATGGAAGCTCCAGAATGTGTTTTCAATGCACTACTTCAGGGGCCATGGAAGCTCCAGAATGTGTTTTCAATGCACCACTTCAGAGGCCGTGGAAGCTCCAAAATATATTTCCTACATACCATGTGTCCCTGGTACCTAAGCAGTGCTCTTCAGCTCTGCTGCTCCTCACACTTTGCACAAGTAGAATTTTAGGCTAGGCTGCATTTAATAGACCAATTTCCACTTTATTTACATATTTTGAAAGCCTGGCCCATGCCCACAAGCCAGAAATGGCTTTGGGAAGCTTTTCTGTGGAACACTGTGTCCCAGCCTGGCCCCTGCTGACAGAATCTGACAGGTAACAAAATAAGGGCAGGACAACGGCCAGGCAAAAATAGATGGAAACTGCCTGCCTGTGGATACGTGAATGTTAAAAACAAAAACACAGTAATTCACAACAGCCAGTGGCAGAAAGAAGGCCTCCAGATGGGAAGGAAAGCTTTGAAGAATGAGGCACAATCTATGCGGGAATTTGGCTATGTTTCTCTGCATTCTCATGTCCACAGGCACCAGGGCCAAGCGTCTTCCTATCTCTAAATCACACTTTATTCATGCACCCTTGGAACCTGAGAGGAGAGATTGAAGATCAGATACCGGGGGATGGTCAAGCACCCATAAAGCACATTCCATGCCTGGTCCTTATTCTTGCATCTCACAGGATGGCTCCTCTGTGCCACACAGAGGCAGCAGGAGATGCAGCCTCCCGACCGAGGGACGATACCTCTGCCGTCTCGCACACTTCGCCGCTACGGGAGCCATAGCTGACCCGGCGAGGAGAAGAAGCGCCCACCGCGCCTGGCTAGGAGAGAAGGCGCACTGCCGTGGGACTCCTCGTGGCTGGGCCAAGGATTGGCCGGCACACGAGTGAGAGTTCGCGATGGGGACAAGGGCAGAACAGGCCAAAGGAGCGCAAATTCGCTTCATCACTGCCGCCGCGCCCACGTCGCTGCACTGGTAAACCCGCATCAGAGCGCTCGGACGCTGCGGGCTTAACCGGAGGCTAGGGATACTAGTAGGGACAGGAGAACGCGCCTGGCCGGCAATGGAAAGGGCATGCTGGTGCCCGGACGCCTGAAGAGGTCGTCCGGGCTCCTCCCAGGGGTTTTTAAACCCCGCTTAGCCCTTCCCCCTTTAACAGTGGGGTGCCTTTGGTCGGCGGGAACATGCCCGCCACGCCTCACCCGCACCCCGCTGGCACTTATGCGCAGGCCCGTCGGGGCACGGCGCCATCTTACTGGCGGCTCCGTGCACCCGTTGGGGCACTGCGCCTTGCTTAAATCACACTTTATTCATGCACCCTTGGAACCTGAGAAGAGAGATTGAAGATCAGATACCGGGGATGGTCAAGCACCCATAAAGCACATTCCATGCCTGGTCCTTATTCTTGCATCTCACAGGATGGCTCCTCTGTGCCACACAGAGGCAGCAGGAGATGCAGCTTTTTTTGTGTAACCTGAGAAAACCAGCACACCAGGTTGCCTACCGGCTACTGAGCTCCAAGCCACTCCTGCAGACTTCAGCTTTGCAGGGGCAGTTCATTTAGATATGGGTCTGGGTCATGCATTTGCTGTGTACAACCAAAGTGGTTTACATATTATATACCAGGGGCGTAGCTATGGGTGGGCCTGGATGGGCCCAGGCCCACCCAGTTTTGTCTCAGGCCCATCCCACCCCCGCCGTAGCGCTGCCTCCTCTCCTGCACTTCACGGTCTCTGTCTCCCACCCTCGCGGCAGTGCTTTCAATTTGCTATCAGCGCTGCCTGCCTGACAGCTGACAGATGCGGCGCAACGTCCTCCTGCTCCGGGGCCTTCCCTCTGCCGCGTTGATTCAACTTCCTGTTTACGCAGGACGGATTGCACGCGGCAGAGGGAAGGTCCCGGAGCAGGACGTCATCGCGCCGCGTCTGTCAGCTGTCAGGCAGGCAGCGCCGTTAGAGCACTGCCACGGGGGTGGGAGCCGGAGACCATGAAGTGCAGGAGAGGAGGCAGCGCCACGGTGGGAGAAGGTGAGTGGAGGCAGCGCCGATAACTGTGCTGGACCGTGTGTGTGTGTGTGTGTGTGTGTGGGGGGGGGGGGGGTTGTAGTGCCCACTCATCCAACCCACTGGCCCACCCAAAAATTGTCTTCCGGCTACGCCACTGTTATATACAGGTACTTTTTCTGTCCCTAGTGGACTCTTTTTTTTTTTTTTTTTTAATCTGGGGCAACGGAGGGTTAAGTGACTTGCCCAGGGTCACAAGGAGCCACAGTGGGAATCACTCCATGTACTATGTCCAATCATCACATTTACCTTACAGGCGCTGTCGCATTCTGGCTTAGCAGCTTCATCTCACATAAGGCCTCAGACGATGCTGAAGAAAATCACACTCCCCCTCTAATATTTGACCTGTTCCTGGCCATTTCTTCATGCCGTTACTGAGAAGTTGCCTCTTTATGCCAGACACCAATCTTTTAACACTGGGACCGTGGCCAGTGGCCGGGTTATTGGTTTACCACCTGCTCAACAGGCCGTATTAAGGACGAACCCTACACCTCCTAATATAATTGATCAAGTTACCTCTAAGACAGTGTCAGGACATTCACTGTCAGCTGTCTGTAGAGCAGGTTATAGAGAAAGTTAGCAGCGTCCAAAATGGGGACACCCCCCACTGCTCTCTAGCTCTTCCTTGACCCCTTACCCTTAACCCTTGCACTGCTCAAAAAAGCCCTGCTGGGAACCAGCTGAAGCCTGAGATCAGGACTCCCCCCCCCCTCCCCCCAGCACAGAAGCGGCAGATTCTTGACCATAGTTCCCTGGGCTGCCAGGCAGAATGAGAAAGGCACTGCGTTGTGAATGCGTGGCAGGGACTCTGGCCTGCAGAGGCATGCCCGTCTTCGCAACAGTTTGATGGGCTGGAAGATGTCTACAGCTGCATGAAATAGGGACATGCAGATCTTTCAGAAGCTGCTTTGATGAAATTCTGTCAACTATCCCATGGCATTGAGGTGCCCCACTTCCAGAGTTGCCTTCTGTAGGGATACTGGCACTGGTCACAGCTATCTGTGGATTATTTGAGAGTGCCGTTACACGTAGCGCAGCTCAGTATTCATACAGACTGCCCTGGTTCTATCCAAACGTGCTGGGGTGGCGAGTGAGTGGAGAGGCAAGTTTTCCAGATGGCGGTACTTTAAAATCTTTTGAGTTATTTAAATGATGCAGCTGGTGCGTAAAGAAAAATGCCAACCACGGAGTTTAAATATCAACCCCATAAATATTTCATCAGATTTGAACCGGGCTGAAATTTTGCCTGCCTGAAGTGCAAGTAAATGAGATCAGGCACATCTACCCCATTTCTAGTCATTGTGCATGCATCCGCTCCTCTCCCTGTGCTGTGACCAGAAGCCCTCAGGTTTCAGCTGGCTGTGCATTTCTAGAACATCCAGCTCTGATCCTGGATTTACTTCATTGCCTATGGGTAACCGTATCTCCAATCACCAAAAGAAAAAACAGGGAAGCGACAGATTTGAGGCGTGCTGAATGGGGCAGTCCAGTGGAGTGGCCACCACTGAGTGACCCAGGAAAGAGCCAGGGCTGCACACACACACTGGGGGGCAATTGTATACCTGGAGGGTGAACAATGGGAGCCCAGGGTTCCATTACTGAATACTAGCATAACCAGCTATCAACGCATCTAACATTAGGCAGCTGCCTTACAACAGCCCAGGGGCGTGGGGCCACGGGGGCATGGGCCTCTGTAGATTTGGCCCTGGCACCCCCACCTACCCCTTCGACCCCCCCCTCCTGCCGCCAACCCTTCCTCCCCCGCCGCCGTCAGGTACCCGACCCCCGCCAGCCAAAGTCCTCTTCTCCGGCGCAGCTGCGTTGCTGATCTGCAAGGGCAGGCTTCTGTTTCTGTGAGTCTGACGTCCTGCACGTATGCCCTTGCAATGAATATGTATGAGAGAGACTTGCATACAATGTAGAAAGTGCAAGCAAAATGTGTGTCATAAAGGTCCATCAGACCCAGCATCCTGTTTCTAACAGTGGCCAATCCAGTTTACAAGATCTCAAAACAGTACAATACATTTTATGCCGCTTATTCTAAAAATAAGCAGTGGATTTTCCCCATGTCCATTTTAACTATGGCTTATGGACTTTTTTTTCAGAAAGCTATCTAAACACTTTTTAAACCCTGCTAAGCTAATTGCCTTTACCACATTCTCTGGCAATGAATTCCAGAGTTTAATTACTTGTTGAGTGCAGAAATACTTTCTCCGATTTATTTTAAATTTACTACATTGTAGCTTTATCGCGTGCCCCTTAGTCCTAGTATTTTTGGAAAGAGTAAACAAGCGATTCACGTTTACCCATTCCACTCCATAGCCGGTTATACAGGCTTACATTTGAAGAAATACTTTATAGCTTTATTTTCCTATCAGGCTTCTGAATATTTGGAGCTCTTTAGCAACTTTGGTAAAATGTCAATCGTGTTATTTAGTTCTCTGTAAATTTTTAAAAAGGAATTTATTTAGAAAATATGTGCTTTCTAGTTAGATATTACGTTATTGTATATTAATCTGCCCCCTTCCTTCTTCCGCCCTATTCGCAACATTTACCTTCTTGCATCATATTGAAAAAGCTGGCAGCAGCACCACCAAAATCTTCTCTTTACTGCGGCTGCCTCTGACGAAACAGGAAGTTACATCAGAGAGGCAGCTGCAGTCAAGGGAAGAGGCAGGTGCCGGCGGCAGGGCAGCTTATGGGATTTGTTGCCGCTGGCTTTTCAAACGTAATGAAAAAACAGGTAAATGCCGCAAAAACAGTGGAGGAAGGAAGGGGGAGATGTCGCTCCCCAAAGAGTGCGGCCCGAGGCCCCTGCCTTAGGTGGCCTAATGGTCGGGCCACTCCTGATTAACACTGAATATCAGACTTAACCTGCTATGCGTTGTCGCTCTGCAAAACCGGATCTGTAGTGCCAAAGCCCAGACAGGGCCTGGCATTGAATATCTGGGAGTAACAGCAAAACAGGTGGTCCGCAAAACGCTGAGTGACACCCAGGGTCGCCGAGAGGGGGGGGGGGCAGGGGGGACAAAATTCCCCAGGCCCGGGCCTCCAAGGGGGGCCCGGCGCCGCAGTCCCCTCCACCCGCCCCCCTCCGTCCACCACCGAGCGGGACTCCTAAATTCAAATAATAGCGCCTCACCTCGACCTCGCTCCGTGTGAAAGAAGCACAGTAGCCGCAGTCTGCAGATCGCCTCCCTTCGGGCCTTCCCTGCCTGTGTCCCGCCCTCATCTGACGTAACTTGCACGAGGGTGGGACACAGGGAGGGTAGGCCCGAAGGGAGGCGATCTGCAGACTGCCGCTGCTGCGCTTCTTGCACACGGAGCGAGGTCGAGGTGAGGCGCTATGATTTCAATTCAGGGGGGCCCAACCTGGTGGTGGATGGAGGGGGGCGGCGACAACAACGATGACCTCAGGGGGGGGGGCCCGTCCCAGTCTCTCGGCGGCCCTGGTGACACCAGCTGAATATGTGTGAAAGTGGGAGCCTTGCCCATGTTCACCCCCTTTACAAATATGTTCAACGTACGTTAAAGCAAGTATTGGCAGACTAGCACAAAGGCATCCAACTAGAATTTCCGTGAATAAACGCCCATTTTCTAAACATTTCACCGTTTATTTTAGCTTGATATACTATGTTACTGCAGATATCTACCGCTGTTATCATCCTCAGAGACTAGGGTCAGAAGCATCTTGAAAAGAAATGATTTTAACTGCTTTTTTTTACATGTCTATAGGATGATTCCAGGTGTATATAGTGGGGTAGCTGGTTCCACGATGAAGGACCTTCTACACTGAATATGGAATCTCTTGTAGAGTCCAAATAAAGGTGACAAAAGCATAAAAACTGTGAGCATCTAGGTTACAAATTGCCATATTTGTATTGGGACAAAACGTTGGTGAGTTGCTCTCTCCATAAACTCACAAGAAATCATGGTTGGGAGGCGGGGATAGTACTGGGCGGACTTATGCGGTCTGTGCCCTGAAAAAGACAGGTACAAATCAAGGTAAGGTATACACAAAAAACTAGCACATATGAGTTTATCTTGTTGGCAGACTGGATGGACCGTGCAGGTCTTTTTCTGCCGTCATCTACTATGTTATATGTTATGTGATGAATCACCTAGAAATAGGGCCAACCAAATTTGGCAACCCAATAGCCAACTCCGTTTCTGAATGTCCTGCTTCGTGTAGAGAACTCAAGTTCGGATTTCAAAGCAGGGTCACATATCCAGGAGTGCAGTGGAAGAAACCCACTGCCTGGATTAGCCTTTCTGGAAAAAAAACCAGTGCCATCTGGGTTCCAACAGGACATGTATTTTTCTACCAGAACCCGTCCAGCCCTTCTCTATAGAAATAAGAGTTTCACAGTGATGAGGACCAGTGATGGATTGGTGCCACCACTATCAGGCTCATTTTCGAAAGAGAAGGACGCCCATCTTTCGACACAAATCGGAAGATAGGCGTCCTCCTCACAGGGTCGCCCAAATCGGCATAATCGAAAGCTGATTTTGGGTTTCCCAAACTGCTTTCTGTCACGGGGACGACCAAAGTTCATGGGGGCGTGTCGGAGGCGTAGTGAAGGCGGGACTTGGGTGTGCCTAACACATTGACGTCCTCGACCTATAATGGAAAAAAAAGGGCGTCCCTGGCGAACACTTGGACAATTTTACCTGGTCCTGTTTTTTTTTATGACCAAGGCACAAAAATGTGCCCAAACTGACCAGATGACCACCGGAGAGAATCGGGGATCACTTCCCCTTACTCCCCCAGTAGTCACTAACCCCCTCCCACAAAAAATCTTTCAAAATATTTTGTGCCAGCTTCAAATGTCATACTCAGCTCCATCACAGCAGTATGCAGGTCCCTGGAGCAGTTTTAGTGGGTGCAGTGCACTTCAGGCTGGCGGAGCCAGGTCCATCCCCCCCTACCTGTTACACTTGTGGTGGTAAATGTGAGCCCTCCAAAACCCACCGTACCCACATCTAGGTGCCCCCCTTCATCTGTAACGGCTATGGTAGTGGTGTACAGTTGTAGGTAGTGGGTTTGGGGGGCTCAGCACACAAAGTAAGAGAGCTATGTACCTGGGAGCAATTTGTGAAGTCCACTGCAGTGCCCCCTAGGGTGCCCGGTTGGTGTCCTGGCATGTCAGGGGGAACCAGTGCACTACGAATGCTGGCTCCTCCCATGACCAAAGGGTTTGCATTTGGTCATTTCTGAGATGGGCGTCCTTGGTTTCCATTATTGCCGAAAATCAGAAACTACCAAGTCTAGGGACGACCTAAATGTCAAGATTTGGCATCCACGACTGTATTATCGAAACGAAAGATGGACGTCCATCTTGTTTCGATAATGCGGGTTTCCCCGCCCCTCCACCAGGACGTTTTGCAAGGACGTCCTCAGCAAAACTTGGGCGTCCCTTTCGATTATGCCCCTCCACGACACCTAACTTGAACAGTAGTATAACTCATCAGAGTGTGCAAGGTGAAATTAAAAAATTGCAAATCAGCATTGCCGAGAAACAATTGAGAATAATATTTACAAGGAATGACAACACATCCAGTCATCCACTACAAACAGTATATAAGCAGGATTAGAGCATACCAGTAGACAAGCTATCAACGTATTAGCCTGCTCGCAACAGATAAGGGCATGGATGGTCCATATACTTTTTCAGCTCTTGTAGCTAATTATAGTCAAGAGATATTGAGGAGGAGGAGCTAATGTAGTTGCTCTTTTACTAAGCCGCATAAGTGTCTACACGCGCCAAAATGGGAGTTACTGCCCGACTAACATATGGCTCTTGTGGTAATTTCAATTTTGGCGTGCGTCCGAAAATTTTTTTTTTCGGGCGCATGTAACGGATGCGCACCAAATGGCATTTGATGCGTGTAGGTCATTACCGCCTGGTTACTGCGTGAGTCTTTACCGCTAGGTCAATGGCTGGCGGTGAGGTCTCAGACCCAAAATGGGCGCACGGCAATTTTCATTTTGCCGCATGTCCATTTTCGGCAAAAATTTTAAAAAGACATTTTTTTTACAGGCCCAGGGTGCAGATTTTGAAGGTGATACGTTCCTTAATTGGAAGCCAATGCAGTTTCTCTCGAAGAGGTTTAGCACTATCGAATTTGGATTTTCCATAGATTAATCTGGCTGCTGTGTTTTGGGCGCAGTGGCGTAGCCAGAAGACAATTTTTGGGTGGGCCAGCGGGTTGGATGGGTGGGCGCTACAACCCCCCCCCCCACCCACCCACGTGTGTGTGCGTCTGTCCAGCACATTTAAAGTTATCGGCGCTACTCACCTTCTCCCACCATGGCGCTGCCTCCTCTCCTGCACTTCATGGTCTCTGTCTCCCACCCTCGCGGCAGTGCTCTATCGGTGCTGCCTGCCTGACAGCTGACAGACGCGGCGCGATGATGTCCTGCTCCAGGACCTTCCCTCTGCCGCATGCAATCTGCCCTGCGTAAACAGGAATTTGAATCTACGCGGCAGAGGGAAGGACCCCGGAGCAGGAGGACATCGCGCCGCGTCTGTCAGCTGTCAGGCGGCAGCGCTGACAGCAAATTGAAAGCGCTGCCGCGAGGGTGGGAGACAGAGACCGTGAAGTGCAGGAGAGGAGGCAGCACTACGGCGGGGGTGGGAGAAGGTGAGGATGGGCCTGAGACAAAACTGGGTGGGCCTGGGCCCATCCAGGCCCACCCGTAGCTATGCCCCTGTTTGGGCGGTCTGTGGTTTCTTTGTAAGTTGTTCTTTACATCCTGCATATATTCCATTGCAGTAGTCTAAGTGGCATAATACCATTGATTGTATTAGATTACGAAATACTTCTCTCGGGAAGAAAGGTTTAATCCTAGTGCAATCCCTCGTACTCAGCCATCTGGATTACTGCAACTCACTATACGCAGGTTGCAAAGAGCAAACACTGAGGAAACTTCAACAGCCCAGAATACGGCAGCCAGACTCATCTTTGGAAAGCCAAAATATGAAAGTGCAAAACCATTACGAGAGAAACTGCACTGGCTTCCACTCAAGGAACGCGTCACTTTTAAAGTATGCACATTAGTCCACAAAATCATTCACGGCGAAGCCCCAGCCTACATGTCTGAGTTAATAGACTTACCACCCAGAAACGCTAAAAGATCATCCCGAACCTTCCTTAACCTCCACTTCTCCAATTGCAAGGGCTTGAAATACAAGGCGCTACACGCGTCAACCTTTTCTCACATGAGCACGCAGTTTTGGAATACACTGCCCAGTGGCGTAGGAGGGGGGGGGGGGCGGTGGGGCGGTCCGCCCCGGGTGCACGCCGCTGGGGGGTGTCGGCGCCTCGCTGATTCCTTGCTCTCTCTGCCCCAGAACAGGTTACTTCCTGTTCCGGGGCAGAGCGAGCAGGGAACCAGCGAGGCGCCGACACCTCCCCAGCGGCATGCTCTCAGCGGATTGGCCCGCCCACCCGCCCCTCATCACCGCCTTCCAGGTATGTTCTCGCGGGCAGGGGGGGGTTGTTGCGCTACGGAGGGGGGAGGGTGCGTCGCGCTGCACCCGGGGGGGTGCGCAGCGGCGACCCGCCCCGGGTGTCAGCTGCCCTCGCGACGCCACTGACACTGCCACGCAACTTAAGAACGATCCACGAGCAAGCTTCCTTCCGCAGATTATTGAAGACCCATCTTTTTGAAAAAATTTACGGAAAGAACCAAAACACATAAAGTCCATACTTACTGTTCATTAATGCATCATACATCCACTTCTAAACTCTCACCCCCCGTAATCTCACATCACTCATACCTTTTCTCACAGAAATATGTATACCATATGTCTTTATGCCTTATTATCGCCCTTTAAGCTCCCATTGTCTCCTTCCAACGTTTCAATGTTTGTGTTCCATTGTTACATTCCTTAACGACACCTCAATTGTTTCGCATAACTCTGCACAATGTAATCCATAACCAATCTGTAACAAATTGTATTTCCATCATTTAACTCATATTGTAAGCCACACTGAACCTGCAAAAAGGTGGGAAAATGTGGGATACAAATGCAATAAATAAATAAATAAATACGTTTCCACAATGAAAAGAACATCATCTTTGTAGTGGAGTTTATTTGGCTTTCGAGTGTTAGATTGCGATCGATTATAATGCCAAGTATTTTTAGGCTCTCTTAGTAAGGGTAAGATTTGGGGTGTTTAAGGTTGAAGGTTTGAACTTATTGTGTTGAGATGAAAGGCTAAGGCAATGCGTTTTCTCAGTATTTAGTTTCAATTGAAAAGAATTTGCCCATAAGTTCATGGTGTTCAAACCAAGATTAAATTTCATTGGTGATTTCAGACAGGTCATGTCTGAAAGGAATGTAAATTGTGACATCATCTGCATAGATGAACGGGTTAAGGCCTAGATTGGATAAGGACTTGGTCAAAGGGATCAACATTATGTTGGAGTGTTGGGGATAATGGTGAACCTTGGGGGACTCCACAGTCTGCTTTCCACGGTGGTGAAATGTTTGAATTAGATCTTACTTGATATGTTCTAGAGGTTAGAAAGCCCTTAATCCATCTATGTACAATTCCACCAGTCTTGAAGTAACCAAGAAGGTCTAGTGGAATGTTATGGTTTACCATGTCAAACTGGAGGAGAAGTAAGCTTTTGCCTAAGGCTATTTCCTGCTGGAAGTTGGCCAGCACAGTGATTAGCACAGCTTCAGTGCTACGAAGGGGGCGGAATCCTAATTGTGATTCATGTAATATAGGAGTGCATTGGTGTCTCTAACGTTTCGTGCACCCGCAATTTTAGCATGCGTCAAAATCGTGAGCGTGCCTTAGTAAAAGACCCTCTAAATTAGTAGGTAATGGCAAAGCCCACTGGTTCATGTGATCTGCCGACTTTTCTCTCAACAAAGCCAAGGATATATTTAAATTTGCCAGCCTCAGGATTACACTCTTTACCCCGTGTCAGCACTTGTCATTTTCCCATGATACTCCACCCTCTAATACATGACCCTGCAAGATCCCCTTCTGGGTCACACCCAGCATTTCTCCATTCTCATATCTAGCTACAAAGCTTTTAATAATCAAAGCTAGAAATACCAGCACAGCCATTGCCAAAACCTCTGCACATAATATGCGATAGTCTTCACATATTTGCATATATGTTGTCCAGGAATGTACCGATTTGTGGTCCTTGAGAAATAGAGTGGGGAACCCCTTTGCTAGAAACACAAGCAATATTATTTATAGCAGGGGCATAGCCAGACCTTACTGTGGGAGGGAGCCAGAGGTTGGAGGCACATTTTGAGTGCCGCTCTGCTGCCGCCACGCCTCGTTTCGCCTCACCTCCCCCCTGCCACCGCCTTGCGCCTCCTCGCACCCCCTCTCGTCTCGTCCCCAACCCCCACCAGCCGAAGCCTTCTTTAGCACCATCTCCGGTGCAGCCGCGCTCCTGCCCTGCTCTTCTTGCTCCTCCTGTCCTGTGCACGCTGACGCTTCTTCTCAGTTTCATGTAAAGGAGCGTCAGCATGCACAGGACAGGAAGAGCAGGGCAGGAATGCGGCTGCGCCGGAGACGCCGCTGAAGAAGGCTTCGGCTGGCGGGGGTTGGGGACCCCCACCAGCCAAACCAGGGGCCCAGGCCCCCGTGGCCCCCCGTAGCTACGCCTCTGATTTATAGAATAAGTAGAACATGACTAAGGAAGAGAACACAAGGCAGTAAAAACTGGTCACCCACTGTACAAATTTAGGGGATCTTTTACGAAAGGTCATTAAGCCCTTAACACGTGGTTAGTGCATGCTAACAAGCTGCCGCAGAACACGTTAAAGCATTTTGTGGTAGCCTGCCTGCAAACAGTAACCTGCAAATTACCTATTTTTCAGAAATATTGAGGGGGTGTGTCATAGCCGAGAGTGGGCATTCATATATTATCCAGCTAGCGTGTTGTGATTGGTGCAAGCTAACTGGATAACAAAGAGTTAATGCGAGAGCACGTAGCACTTTCTAAATAAGAACATATGTGTTGACATACTGGGACAGACCGAAGGTCCATCAAGCCCAGTATCCTGTTTCCAGCAGTGGCCAATTAAGGTCACAAGTACCTGGCAAGATCCCAGAACAGTAAAACAGATATTATGCTGCTTATTCTAGAAATAAGCAATTGCTTATAAACTTTTCTTTTAGGAAATTAGCCAAACCTTTTTTAAACCCTGCTAAGCTAACTGCTTTTACCACATTCTCTGGTGAAGAAATTCCAGAGTTTAATTACACGCTGAATGAAGAAATATTTTCTGTGGTTTGTTTTAAATGTACTACTTAGTAACTTCATTGCTTTCCCCCTAGTCCTAGTATTTTTGGAAAGAGTAAACAAGTGATTCGTCTACTTGTTCCACTCCAGTCAGTATTTTATAGACCTCTATCATATCTCCCTTCAGCCATCTCTTCTCCAAGCTGGAGCTGTAGCCTCTTAGGGAAGTCGTCCCATCCCCTTTATCATTTTTGTCGCATTTTTCTGTACCTATTCTAATTTTGCTATATAATTTTTTAGATGCGGTGACCAGAACTGCACACAGTATTCAAGGAGTGATACAAAGGCATTATAACATTCTCATTTTTGTTTTCCATTCCTTTCCTAATAACCCCTAACACTCTATTTGCTTTCTTAGCCGCCGCTGCACACTGAGCAGAGGGTTTTAGCACATCATCAACGATCCTGGGTGGTGATTCCTATTGTGGAACCTTGCATTACGTAGTTATCATTTGGGTTCCTCTTTATCACATGCATCACTTTGCCCTTGCTCACGTTAAAGTCATCTGCTGTAAGCGCTGCTGTGTTAATTTTTTTGCAGGTGATACATGCTAACAGGATTAGCACATGACCTGTAAAAAAATAGAGAGATGCCACTCTGGTCTAAATTTACCACTTCTGAAAATGCCCTAGTGAACCTATTTGTTAACATTTAGGCTAATATTTTCACATTTGTATAAAACAACAAGATTGGTCTATATAAGCTCCAGAACATCTCATGCGTGTCCTGCTTCTAGGTGGTAGAAAATTCCTGCCATATGCATTGATAGAGGGAAAGTATAGTATCCAACGCTGTACTAAACAACCTTACCAGCTGCAGAGCAAAGACTTTATGAAATTTTGTGGCGAGACCATCTAGCCCTGGTGATTTGCCTACTGATAACTTCATTAGAACTTGCACAATCTCCACTGTAAAGATTTTTACCTCCATTTCCTCCTGTATTTCTAATAGTATTTGCTGGAATTGTACCTCCGCTAAATAGGAAAATCATCTCATCTTCCTAAATATTAGGGTCTCTTGCATAGAGTTTTTGGTAAAATGTTGTGAACTGCTCTATAATTTTATTATGCATAATAAGCATCTCCTCTTTATCGCCCTTAATCTATATGATTATAGATTAAAGTAACTTATTTTTTGAAATATCCAGGCTAACAATTTACTGGGCTTATTGCCAAATTCATCAAAGATTTACTAGAACCATTTCGGTTGAAAATCTATAATCTCAAATTGCAAGCCCCTTCAATCCATCTTTGTCTTTTCCAGTATACCAAATACCCATTTCGACCAATTCCCAATTTCCTCATAAGAACATAAGAGTAGCCATACTGGGTCAGACCAAAGGTCCATCTAGCCCAGTATCCTGTTTTCCAAACAGTGGCCAAGCCAGGTCACAAGTACCTGGCAGAAACCAAATTAACAGTAACATACCATTCTACCAATCCCAGGGCAAACATTTACTACACTAATACCTTGCCTGTTTAATTTTCCTTGGGCTAGTAATAACTTCCCTCTGTATCTCTGAGCTTCTCTATTTAGTTCAGTGGCGTAGCCACAGGTGGGCCTGGGTGGGCTAGGGCCCACCCGCTTAGGGCTCAGGCCCACCCAACAGTAGCGGTAGCTGGTGGGGATCCCAAGCTCCACCAGCTGAAGAGTTCCCCCTGATGGAAATGAAAATGCTACTCTCCATGATACTGGCAACTGCGCATGCTCAGTTTTCAGCACATGCCTGCTGCAGACTGCCAAGCTGGAAAGAAGCATTTTCCCACCAGCTGAGATCTTTTTTTGATGGGAGGGGGCGAACACTTGGTGCCCACCCACTCCTTGCCTCGGCCTACCCAAAATCTGCTGTCTGACTACACCCCTTGATTTAGTTCCCTAAGAAAATCAGAGCTATAAACATTGCATGCGACGGGACTAATTCAGGACTAGATCAGATGGATTAATTGACCCAGGGTGAGGTGTCAACCCTATTAGGATATTTTCAGGTGGAATAATTTGAGAGTACGAATTATTTTCAGCACAAAAAAAATGAGCAGCTGAATGTACAAAGCTGTGTCTGCATTTCCTTTAAGAGGAAGGTTGCTAGCTGCATACATTGTGCCCACATGGGCCGCCTCTGTTCTGCTACATCCTCAGGTTATCAGTCTGTTCTTACATGTTACAACTTAGGAGAAAGTGCAGGTGAAATTCCAGGAAACTCAGAGCCAGAGCAGCACCTCAGGATCACCTGTGCTGGAGGAAAGTGCCAGAGGAGGCATACTGGCACTGGGTAGCATCATGACTAGAGCACTAAGCCTTGATGAAGCATTATGGAAATGCAGGTTTTAGCACGTTCCAAGGAGCTGCGGAAAGTCTTCCATCTGGGGCAGCACTGAAACTCACACCACTAACCTTAGGAGCCCTGTTGCAACAGGAAACCAAGCTGTAGCAGTGTGTCATGTGCAAGCCTTCTCCACATTGAAGACGTGAAAGCACACACCTCCATATGAGACACTCAGAACACAAGCAAGCCTGTGGACTCACTCAAACACAGGCTTCCACATGACAGGCACAAAGACACGAGCAAGTGCATGCTAACTGACACATGACAGTCTCGTAAAACTCGAGCACATGTCTACACATGAGAGAGACAAAGACACGAGTAAGTGCATGATGATACTTGAGAATCTTACAGAACTCTCAAACACATGTCTACACATGACACGAGAGACAAAGACATGAGCAAATGCATGATACATGAGAATCTTATAGAACTCACTCAAACACACGTCTACACATGAGACACACAGACATGAGCAAGTGCATGCTAACTGACACAGAACTCACTCAAGCACATGACACATGAGACACACAGACATGAGCAAGTGCACGTATGAAACCTTTCTTCCCGAGGGAAACATTTTGCAGCCTGATACAATCAATGGTACTAAGCCATGCAGATTACTGCAATGGAATCTACACGGGATGCAAAGAACAACTCATAAAGAAACTTCAGACCGCTCAAAATACAGCAGCCAGGCTTATATTTGAAAAAGCACGATTTGAAAGTGCCAAACCCCTCAGAGAAAAGCTACATTGGCTACCAATCAAAGAACATATCGCTTTCAAAATCTGCACCTTGGTCCATTAAATCATCTACGGCAAAGTCCCGGGATACATGACAGACCTCATAGACCTACCAATAAGAAACATAATCAGATTAACACGAACATACCTAAACCTCCACTACCCAAGCTGTAAAGGACTCATACAAATCAACCTATGCATCCAGCTTCTCCTACATAAGCACACAACTGTGGAACGCACTACCAAAAGCTGTGAAAACAATGTACAACCACCTGAACTTCCAGAAATCACTAAAAACCAACCTGTTCAAAAAGGCATACCCAACCGACCCAACCTAAGTGCCTAAACCTTGCAACACAACAGAACCAAAGATCGTAATAGACTCTACACAACTCTTCCTCTCTATGATTCCCCAATGCGTCTATAACACATGAACCTTATTCATCCACAACAACTCTATGTATTTGTTTCACTACCGGAAATGGCGATCGCCTCTACGGTATTATGTAAGCCATATTGAGCCTGCAAATAGGTGGGAAAATGTGGGATACAAAATAAATAAATAAATACATGAGAATCTTATAGAACTCACTTAAGCACATACCTACACACAAAACAGCCTCCCAGAAACCCTGGGATACACAAGGGGTTGCCTGAGAGTGGGAAAAAATGGAGAGTAAGCGAGGTCTACAGTACTACAGCAACTGGGATAAAAAGAGGCAAATGAGACAGACCTTCAGTATTCCCCCCAATTCTGTGAATCAAGTATCCAAATGGACAGAGGTGAATGGAGCAGTGCCCCACGACTCTCAGTGTCATTTAATTTATTCATTAATTTGGAAAAGGAAGCAGTGAGTGGAATTACTGTATTTGCAGATGGCATCTAAATATTCAAAGTTGCAAAGCACAGACAGACTGCAAGGAAGTATGGAATTACCTTGTCATACTGGAGTACTGGGCTGCAAAATGGCAAATGAAATTTGATGTGGACAATTGCAAAGTGACGCAAATAGAGTAAAATAATTCTAACTGTAGGTTACAGTGCTGGGGTCTGTGTTAGCAGCCGCAATACAAAAAGAGGATCTTGTAATACTAATATGTTGAAATCCTTAATTCAGTGTGTGACGGCAGTCAAAAATGCAAATGAAATGTTAGAAATTATTAGGACAGGATTGAAAAATAAAGAGCATCCTAATACATCTATACAGATCTATGGTGTGACCAGTCCTTGAGTGTTACCATTTGGGTCAGCTGTGAGGAATATGAGGGTGAGAGGGAGAATGAAGACACATGGAGGAACGAGGAGGCTCGAGAGGGAGGGAGACTGGGTAGAGAAAGGAAGGAGTCTTTTCCCCTGGGGGATTGGAGAAAAGGAAAAGACTACAATTCCCAGCAGCCCCTAAGTAGGTCCCATGGTAGAAACAGGGACTGGAGGTCAGGAGAAGGGCAAGAGAAGGGAGTTGGAAAAACCTGACCCAGAGTGCCAGGATGAGGGAAGGAGTTCTGAACCTGCCCAATCAAGCAAATGGAGAGCAGCTGAGCAATGGGTGTGGGGAGGAACCTATGGACTGGCAAGGGGAAGAAAAAGGGGGCGGAACGAGAGCAAGAGGAGCCGATGGAGATTGCTGCTCGGACTAAACTGGAAGGAAAGGAGGTGAAACAGGAGAGGGCTGCTTGGGAGAAGAGCCTGGTAGAAGAAGGGAAAAGGTGGCTATCCCATGAGGGGAGCTGAGAGAACAGGTTTACCACGGAAGAGTCATGCAGGTGGTGGTCAGGGTATAATGCTGGCCTGGTTGGGGAAAGACCCTTGCCACTCTTCCTAGGTTGATTTCTTTTGAAAGGGAGAGAGGAGGAGTGGTGGTTTTGGGTATAACTACTATACATGAACTGCTGGGAGTTTGAATCCTTTCTGAACTGCTGTGTTTGGGGAATTGTTTTGCATAACTGCTGACATGAACTGCTAGGGAGGGTTTGAACCCTTTCTGGAGAATTACTTTGCATACCTGCTATACATGAACTGCTGGGAGTTTGAACCCTTTCTGAACTGCTGTGTTTGGGGAATTGTTTTGCATAACTGCTGACATGAACTGCTAGGGAGGGTTTGAACCCTTTCTGGAGAATTACTTTGCATACCTGCTATACATGAACTGCTGGGAGTTTGAACCCTTTCTGAACTGCTGTGTTTGGAGAATTGTTTTGCATAACTGCTGACATGAACTGCTAGGGAAGGTTTGAACCCTTTCTGGAGAATTACTTTGCATACCTGCTATACATGAACTGCTGGGAGTTTGAGCCCTTTTGAGCTACTTTGTTTGAAGAATTGCTTTGCATAACTGCTTTATATGAACTGCTGAGATTTTGGAATCTTTTGACTTTTTTTGGTTTTTTTTTAATACTATGCTGTTGAACTGCTAGGCTTCTTGAGAAATGCTGTGGTGGGAACTACCTTTGGAGGAGCAGTTGACACAAAGGGATTACAATAAAGTATAACGATCTGACCATGTGGATTACCGTGTGCTCTTTAGCAGTGGATTACAGCACACAGCTCAGCTAAAGGGCCCAGGGACTCAAGAGTCTCCCGGTGCAGGAGACTTTTCCAAGAGTCTCCCGGTGCAGGAGACTTTTCCAAGAGTCTCCCGGTGGTGGAGACCTTACACAGCGCATTTCAGAAAAGATATAGTGGAACTGGAAACGGTACAGAGAAGGGTGACTAAAATGAGAAAAGGCATAACGCAGCTTCAGCTCGGAGAAGAGGGGACTGAGAGGGATATGAATGAGGCAGGGGCGTAGCCAGACAGCAGATTTTGGGTGGGCCTAGACAAGAAGTAGGTGGGCACCAAGTGTTCTCCCCCTCCTACCAAAAAAAGATCTCAGCTGGTGGGAAAATGCTTCTCTCCACCTTGGCAGTCTGCAGCAGGCATGTGCTGAAAACTGAGCATGCGCAGTTGCCAGTATCATGGAGAGTAGCGTTTTCGTTACCATCAGGGGGAACTCTTCAGCTTGGGATCCCCACCAGCTACCGCTAAATGTGTGCTACTGTTGGGTGGGCCTGAACCCTAAGTGGGTGGGCCCTAGCCCACCCAGGCCCACCTGTAGCTACGCCACTGGAATGAGGGTTGTTTTATACAATCACAAGTGGAATGGAGCAGATAAATAGGGAACAGTTATTTATTCTGTCAAACAGGACTAAGACTAGGGACGTCTCTCTGAAACTAAGGGCTAGCAGATTTCAAACAACTTGGAGGAATTCACTGCTGGAGGCTGTGGTCAAGGTACCTACCATAGCTGGGTTTAAAAGAGGTTTGGACAAGTTCCTTGAGAAAATGTCCACAAGTAATTGCTAGCCAGACTGACTTGAGAAAGTCCCTGGGAGCGAGCAATAAAGAATGGGATTTTTAATTTAGTTTATGTATTTATTCATCGCATTTATCAATCACCTATGTAATAGAGCTCCGAGTGGACCTGGATTGGCCATGGTCAGAGACAGGATGCTGGGCTGGATGGATCTTTGGTATGGTACATCTTCTGTTCTAATGAGTTGCCAGTAAGAAGACGCACAGGCACAGACCTCACATAGGCACCGGCTTGGGTGCTGGGAGTGGGAGAAAGGAGGCATATTGCAGGGCCCGGGCAGAGCTGTCCTTTGGAGGAACTCTACTGCTCTGGTAGTCCTGCCCCATCATCATTTCCTGCTCCTGAGCTCCAGCAGCCACCAGTTGCAGCAAACGATACAACGGTGGTGGTGATAACCTTGGGTACCCTCCTTTATGCTTCAGCTTTTGGGGGGGGGGGGGGGGCAGCCTCCCTCTATTCTTCTCAGAGAGGGCCAACTGGAAAGTTTGATTTGGGCCCCAAACCTTCTTAGGGTCACTAACCTATGGGTTGGTCAATCATAGGGTTACTATCAGGCTTATTGTCAAAAGAGCAGGACGCCCATCTTTTGACACAAATCGGGAGATGGGCGTCCTTCTCCCAGGGTCGCCCAAATCGGCATAATCGAAAGCCGATTTTGGGTGTCCTCAACTGCTTTCCGTCGCGGGGACAACCAAAGTTCACGGGGCGTGTCGGAAGCGTAGCGAAGGCAGAACTGGGGCATACCTAACACATGGGCGTTCTCGAACGATAATGGAAAAAAAGAAGGGCGTCCCTGACGAACACTTGGATGACTTTACCTCACAAGGTACCAGGGCAGTATAGTAAGGTAGGGGAGGATAGGACACCCTTGGGGGAGTGTGAAAGGGGCGGGTGGGGCGAGGCATGTGTCCTCTTTTTTGGGGGGAGCAAATATGGTAACCCTAGCCGCAAGTAATCTCCTCCATCCCAGCTCCCGGCCTGCCCAGCCTTTGCCATGCTGCAGTCACTTTGACCCCCCCCCCCCCAAGAAAGGCAAATTCTACAAACAGTAAAAGTTCTAGTAAAAGTAACATAAATCATTTTCTTCTGTACTCTGCTAAAACAGCAGATGCACAGATTAGCAGGACCCAAAGCGGTCGAAAACAAGTAAAGTCAGAAACAACACAGTTTATACTTAATTGTTCAACCGCCCTTAGGACTTTTGGGTTTAAAAGCAAAACCATGTGCATGTAAGGACTGGATAAATGAATTAAAGCAAAGTTTAAAGCAAATGCCCTTACTATGTAATACTTTGTAGCAATAATGAAACAGTGATCGAATAGAGCCGGTAGTGGGAGGCGGGGCTGGTGGTTGGGAGGCGGGGATAGTGCTGGGCAGACTTATACGGTCTGTGCCAGAGCCGATGGTGGGAGGCGGGGATAGTGCTGGGCAGACTTGTACGGTCTGTGCCCTGAAAAAAGACAGGTACAAATCAAGGTAAGGTATACACAAAAAAGTGGCACATTTCTTGGGCAGACTGGATGGACCGTGCAGGTCTTTTTCTGCCGTCATCTACTATGTTACTATGAATATTCACAAAGCAAGCAGCCCGAGGCAACAGATTTATTTTCCACTAAACATAATTAACTTTGTATGAACTTGGCGGCTAATACTGTGCTGAACTGGACAATGTTGGCACATTTAGACTGATGCTGGATAGAACTTCTGCATGAAGGAAATCCTTCCCTCATTATTCAATACTTCTCTGTGAAAAAGCAGTAATAAAAAAGGCAAGTGCGTTTTTATAATATACCACTGCAATCCACAAAACAAAAGGAGCAAATTCCCACATGCTATCTTTTTCTTTTAATGCAGGCACAGGAAATAAAATTTTTTTTTTAAATGTTCCCAGGTTTCAACCAAATTCATGTTTAATGTGGGATATAAACATAGTAAATAAATAAATAAATAAATAGGTAGATAGAAAGTCTGAATGTTTCTGAATGATTCTCATATCTTGATATCTGTTTTAGTGGCCCATTACCAAGAGAGAAAAAAAAAATCTCTGCACGAATGTAACAGTGTTAGGGTGTCCCTTTAAATAGCTCCTCCAAATGACACACTGATTGTAATTTATAAACAAATTACTACTCTATGAAAAATTACTCCGTTATTATACTTCCTCTGTGTACATCCGTATGCTACACAAGTCAGTATGTTTGAAAATATAAGTGAGATTAAGTAAAAATGCTACCAAGAATAAAGAACAACCTGGATGCAGCAGCTCATAGGTTTGCTTTGAGTGTATGGCGATGATGGCTGTGTGACGAAGAGGAAACAGAGACTGCCCTGTCTTCAACTCTCTCCCTCCCATCCACCTCTCTTCCAGCCCTGTATGTCCTTCCCACACATACCTTGCATCACTCTGGTGGTCTAGTGGCTTGTTTCTGGGCAGGAAAGATCTCCACGCTTTCCTGCCCGCTGCTTGTTTAAAATGGCCACCGAGTGTTTAAGCAGCAGCCTCGCGAGACTGCCGCTTGAAGTCTCAGCAGCCATCTTAAACAAGTGGCGACACCGGCAAAAGGATCAGAGGAAGTGGGCAGGAAAGCGTGGGGACCTTTCCTCCCCCGAAGCAAGCCACTAGACCACCAGGGTTATGCGAAGTATGTGTGAGGAGGCCATCCAGGGCTGGAGGAGAGGTGAAGACAGGCTAGTCTCTGTTTCCCCTTTGCTCTGTTCTGTTCCGCTCCGCTCCGCAGGAACCCCGCAGGTCCCAGGTCCATCCCCGTGGTCCTGGAAGGGATCCCCATGGGATTCCCGCTATCCATGTTCCCATGCAGCTCTCTAGTTCTGATCTCCTGCTTAGTATTCTTAGAATCCCAGGGAGTAGCAAGATTCCGAAACTCTAAAGAGTAGAAAAGATTCCAGAATCCAAAAGGAAACTCCATCATCATGTCCAGAGAAGGGTAGTTTGTGCAGTGGCATTCCTAGGCTGGCTGACACCCGGGATGGATCGCCGATGCGCCTCCCCCCGGGTGCAGCGCAGCCCCTCCCCGGTGAAATTACACCCCCCCCCGGTGCAGCGCGAACCCCCCCAGGTGCATTTTTACCTGCTGGGGGGGGGGGGGTGCCGCTCGCCTGTCGGCTCCAAGTCTGCTCGTTTCCTGCTGCTTCCTCTGCCCCGGAACAGGAAGTAACCTGTTCCTTGCAGAGGGAGCAGCAGGGAGGGAATGAGCGGACTCGACCAACAGGCGCGCGGCACCCCCCCAGTGGCGTGCACCCGGGGCAGACCGCCCCCACCGCCTCCCCCTTGATATGCCACTGAGTTTGTGTTGAGTTTAGCACCATTTCTTTCCGCATTTGTACCCCACGTTTTCCAATCAAGTTGTCGGTTCAATGTGACTTACAGTTTATTTTGGTTAAACACGTTACATTTCCATTTAGATATGACGCATGCTGTATTCAGTTTCTGTTAGTGATCGCGCATCGTGGTGCGTTAACAGGTGTTCAGGTTGATTATATGGGTTCGAAAGTTGGCTCCCGTGCTTAGTAGGAGATCAGTGATGAGGACACAGCCACGAAGAGGATGAAAATAATGAAAATTCTTACTGGAGAGCAGTGATCATGCCAAGCACCCGCCTTGTTCCAGTGGTAACAATATACATGTGTGTACACTTGCATTAACAGTGCCTGCATTTCTACAGTACATACAGTCCCATTTACATTCACATGAATTATCCAGTTGCATGCATTCATAGTGACCCATTACATGTATCTATTGTATGTGCAAGAGTGTAGATATTTTCACTGACATGTTACATGTATACACTCATGTGTGCAGATACTTAACAATTCATTTACATACAATTATTACATGCCCTGGCATCATGCAAAGACGCAGCAGCAAATCTCTTTCAAGACAGCCTACCCGCCTGACCCTACTTAACTTTAAAGTCTTCCTCCTAACTTCGGTCCATGATTTTTTTACACCTTGACTATATTTCCCAATCTCTTCTTCCCTTATCTTTTCCTATCCATCCGCCATCTCTTCACCCCTCCCAATTCCCTTCTCCTTTTGCTTTTCCTACCTTGTTTGCCCTGACACGCTCAATTCACTTATTCCTCAAAACCTCACACTCACTACGTTTACTACAGTTCATAATATTCTCTTTAAAAACTTTGTGATTATAATTGTAATTTACTATGTAAGCAGCATTTAGTCTGCAATGTGTGGGAAAGCGCGGGGTACAAATGTAATAAATAAAATAAATACCTGACTGGCAAGGGGTACTCCAGAACCGGACTTGGGAAACGCTGCTTTACTGTGCTAAATCCTACTGAAATAAATACTTGATCTCCGATTTCATGTTGATTCTTTTATTTGTTTTATTAAAGCTCAGTGTCCATTATTCGTGGTCGGCCGAATAGTAAAATATTCTATTCAGTACAGCTCTAATTTTGTGTGTATGTTGATTGTTTTGTTTATAAGTTTTTGCATATGATTTTATGGTTGTTTTGGCTATTAGTGGATATTAAATAAAGTGAAAACAATATTGTGGGGCTTGTTAACTAAAGAGTAACGTGGGGAGATATTCACCGGGTTTAAGCGGGCAGGAGAGGTTCCTGGCTGCTTAAACCCCTCTCAGTGGCACTTAAGCCCACAGTGCTGCTGAATATCTTATTTGACCACTGCAACACTGTGTGATTCATGCTAGACATGCACAAAAGGCAGTCTGATCTTTTTTAGCCAGGAACACTTTGAGAAGCACTAGTCTATTACATTAAATAGAGTGTAATACTTTGTAAGGCTACTAGGTGGCACTGTTCTGATCTAAAGCTTTACACAACAGCAGCATTTAACACGTGTAAATTGCACACATGTGTAGGCCAAAGGGAGCTTGGTTTCAGTGGGTCCACTAAATTATATGTGTATTTCTCATTTTGCAATGGGAGATACCTGTGCATTTTAAAACATTTCCACGTCAAGCTTGTGCACATCCTCTGAGGTAGAATGGAATCTTGCTACTCTTTGGGATTCCGGAACCTTGTTTTTATTTGGGATTCTGGAATATTGCTACTCTTTGGGATTCCGGAACCTTGTTTTTGTTTGGGATCCTGGAATCTTGCTACTCTTGGGATTCCGGAACCTTGTTTTTGTTTGGGATTCTGGAATCTTGCTACTCTTTGGATTCCGGAACCTTGCTACTCTTTGGAATTCTGCCAGGTAGTTGTGACCCAGACTGCGCACTGTTTTCAAGTTTACATCATTTATTCTAATTATGTTTATTCTTGATTATTTTACTATTGTTCTAAGTTTTATACTAAACTGTACACCGCCTTGGGTGAATCTCTTCATAAAGGTGGTTAATAAATCCAATAAATTAAAAAAAAATTAAATTAAAAATTATTAGCACTAATTAGATTTCATTTGGACTCACCTGCGGAATCTGCGCCTAAAATTTATGTGCAGTCCAAAAAAGGGAGCATGGAAATTGGTAGGGTCATTGGCGTTTTGGGGGTGGATTGAGGGCGTGGTTTTGAGTTACATGCGTAACTGTAGAATAATGGTGCTTCATGTGTAAATTTTGGCATGAGCATTTGCAGTATGCTTACACGCAACCTCTCTGCTTAAGCATTAATTCTATAAACCACGCTGAATTTTAGGTGTGGCTTATAGAATACTGTTTACGCACGCGCGGGGGGGGGGGGGGGGGTCAGTGCTGATTTTTTGGTTATATATATATATATATAGGTCCAGATACTGATGAGATCCTGTGTATTTGTTTATTTATTTATATATTTGTTACATTTGTATCCCACATTTTCCCACCTATTTGCAGGCTCAATGTGGCTTACGTTGTACCGTAGAGGCGTTCGCCAATTCCAGTATGAACAAATACATTAATGCTGTGGTAGAATAAGGTTCGTGTGTACAGACACTTTAGGGAATCGTAGAGAGGACGTAACTTAGATTGACCTGAAACCATAAAGAACTAAGTGAGAGTGCAGCCTGGAACAGAACAAAAACGGGTCTAGGGGGGTGGAGTTGGATTCTAAACCCTGAACAGATTCTGCAGCACTGACTGCCCAAACCGACTGTCGCGTCGGGTATCCTGCTGAAGGCAGTAGTGAGATGTGAATGTGTGGAATGATGACCACGTTGCAGCCTTGCAAATCTCTTCAATGGAGGCTGACTTTAAGTGAGCCACTGACGCAGCCGTGGCGCTAACATTATGAGCCGTGACATGGCCCTCTAGAGTCAGCCCAGCTTGGGCATAAGTGAAGGAAATGCAATCTGTTAGCCAATTTGAGATTTATATCCCAATTTATATCCCACAATATCCCCAAAACAAGTTCGAGGGAGCTGGGGTTTATTTATTTTATTTATTTGTATCCCACATTTTCCCACCTATTTGCAGGCTCAATGTGGCTTACATAGTACCGTAAAGGCGTTCGCCAATTCCAGTATGAACAAATACATTAATGCTGTGGTAGAATAAGGTTTGTGTGTACAGACACTTTAGGGAATCGTAGAGAGGACGTAACTTAGATTGACCTGAAACCATAAAGAACTAAGTGAGAGTGCAGCCTGGAACAGAACAAAAACGGGTCTAGGGGGATGGAGTTGGATTCTAAACCCTGAACAGATTCTGCAGCACTGACTGCCCAAACCGACTGTCGCGTCGGGTATCCTGCTGAAGGCAGTAGTGAGATGTGAATGTGTGGACAGATGACCACGTCGCAGCTTTGCAAATCTCTTCAATAGAGGCTGACTTTAAGTGAGCCACTGACGCAGCCGTGGCGCTAACATTATGAGCCGTGACATGGCCCTCTAGAGTCAGCCCAGCTTGGGCATAAGTGAAGGAAATGCAATCTGTTAGCCAATTTGAGATTTATATCCCAATTTATATCCCACAATATCCCCAAAACAAGTTCGAGGGAGCTGGGGTTTATTTATTTTATTTATTTGTATCCCACATTTTCCCACCTCTTTGCAGGCTCACAGTGGCTTACAATACATCATGAGTAGTGGAGATAGGACAGTTTAGACATTTGGTATTACGGAAGGATTTTGGGTTACATGATAATGATAAAGCACAGTAGCGATATAACAAGATAAACATTATAAGACAGTTCTAGATGCATGTGGGGAATTTCACACGCCTTGATCTTTGTTATATGTCTTGTTGAAGAGATGGGTCTTCAGTAGTTTGCGGAAGCTGGCTAGTTCGTAGATCGTTTTTAGGTTGCGCGGCAGCGGGTTCCAGAATTCCAGATGCAGCTTCAAATATTTATTTGAATTTAGCTTGCACTTTTTCACTAGTACCTGAAGGTGAGTTACCTTCAGGTAAGTATGTATTCTCACAATCTAAGGGTCTCTTATCAAGCCGCGCTCGCAGTTCCCGTGCGGCAGTGCCGATAAGGCCCATTCACAGTGAGTGGACCGTCGGTAATGTCACACTGGGTACCCCCGCTAGCGTAAAAGAAGCCCTTATTTGCACTGAAGGAAACGGAGGGTTATGTGACTTGTCCAATGTCACAAGGAACGTCAGAGGGATTTGAACCCTGGTTCTCAGTCCACTGCTCTACCCCCAGGGTAATCCGCATCCATATGCTGAATTGCCTGTGCACAGCTGCAGCTTCTTTGGAGCAGGTGTAAATCTGTATGAGATCATTTGTGAGCTTTTTGGGCTGGTTCTAGTTGCCTATTTCATTAAAGCATGCAAAACTTATGATGCCTTCACAAAATATGTCCTTGCTATAACATTACCCCTTTTACACTTACGGGCAAAAGTTCCACAGCACTTTTTACTCAAACTTTTGCTTGGTCAAGTTTCTTCTTGGGGGGGGGGGGGGGGGGGGGGAGGCGGGGTTTACTTTCTCTCTGTGAAACTGCAAAAAATAAAAACATCTTTGTGTAGGAAATGAGATTCAAGCACAAAATCGAAAATCTGGCCGTAAATCATCTCCAAAATATGGCAAAAAAAAAAAAAAATTCTACAAAACAAACAACCCAAGAGCTACCAGCAGAGAAAAACCCTGTGTGCACAAGAAAAGATGCTTTTCATGTAATACTGGTTCTCATTTCCAGCTGCCTGATTTTTTTCTGAGAACAGAGTTATTTTTATCCCTCTTTTGCCAGCCATTTCTCACCTTTTCATCCCTGCAGACCACAGAGTAAGTGGGTAAAACAAGTTCTTAGCGCTTTCGCTAGAATCGTGCATTAAAAGGTTACTGTTGTACCTACCACGAGGCTTTGAAATGTGCTGGACCTGAAAAATGAGGCTGATTCGACATCAATCTCTAAGGGGTCCTTTTACTAAGCCGCGGTAAAAAGTGGCCTGCGGTAGTGTAGGCGCGTGTATTGATTGCACACCAGGCCAGCTTTTACCGTTTCTACAAAAAGTTGGTTTTTTTTTTAATGGGGTAGGAAAAGGGCCTGCAGTAAAAATGAAACCAGCTTGCGTCCAAAACTGGCCTGAGCTCTTAATGCCACCCACTGATCTAGCGGTACAGGCTCACGCGCTACACGTGTGGTGAACGCAGTGGCGTAGCTATGTGGGGCCATGGGGGCCTGGGCCCCCCTGCCAATGATCCTACCCCCGCTGCTGCGGGCTACCTTTGCTGGCGGGGGACCCCAACCCCCGCCAGCCGAGGTCCTCTTCTTCCGGCGCAAGGCTTCGTTCTGTTTCTCTGAGTCTGTGACCCCAACCCCCGCCAGCAAAGGTAGGCGACGGTGGTGGGGGAGGGTTGGCGGAGGGAGGGGGGGTCAAGAGGGTCATTGGCAGGGGGGGTCAAAGTTGGTGGTGGCAGCAGCGGCAGCGGGTTGGCAGTGCCGGGGGGGGTCTAAAATGTCCCCCCTCACCTTGGGCTCTGGACCCCCCTCCCACCAAAGTCTGGCTACACCCCTGGGAGAACAATTGTTGCGCACCCAGTGCCAATTACCTCCGGAACTGGCACGCATAGGAGGAAATAAATAAATAATTCACCCAGGCGTTTTAGGCATGCGCAAACTCTGAAATTAGCGCAAGGTGGGCACACTGGCCTGGCCGTAGTCTCAATTTGGCCTGTGCTGCACGTGCGTAGAGCCTACCGCCGCTTAGTAAAAGGGCCCCTAAATTTTGAAGATATATACTGGGTGATATTCAGCCCACTGCAGTCAGTTGTAAGTGCAGATGCGCTGAATTATTGAAGGGGAGGAGGAAGCGGAGAACTCTGGGTAGTCTGGCACATTGGTGCCCATGTTCAATGCATTATGTATTGACAGTTCGATCTATACACGGCAGGATTGTAAGAACCAGTTGCGGTGCTGACAGATCCCCTGACGAAGACCCATGTTGGGTATTATTTGTCAACGCATCCTACATAAGAATATATACTGTATTTGAAGAATGAACTGTGGATATATCTTGTCAGCGAATTCTGTATATTGGATTTGAAGAATAAATTTGCCCAGGTGCTTTCTTTTACTCTTTTGTGGGACTACTTAAAGCTGCTAACAATGGGCTGAATCAGACTCGGACATTCAATGTCCGGCACCAGCATCGAGTATCCAGATCCTTGGTGGACTTAGGAAGTTATGCGGGCGATACCTAACCGGGCAAGGACAGGGTTGCTTTTTTGTGGTCTTATCTGGTTAGGTATGTGGGGTACCATCACCAGAACCCACATTACATTACAAGGTGACTTATATTCCGCTGTCAACCACTTAGTTCCATGTGGATTACAATTTGAAGATGCTGGACAATCACCGGGAGCGCACAATGGCAGCAATAAACTAACTATCCTACTCAGTGTGGGGTTTTTTTCTAGCGAAAAAGGTGCCGGTACTCGGTACCCTGAAGTATGTCCTTAAAAAAAAAAAAGCCCTATTGAGCTTAACTCAAAAAACTGATATAAAAAATTGTATTTAAGACAATAATGAGTGGGGTAGAGCGGACTGATGTGAAGTGTTTGTTTACGCTTTCTAACAATAATAGAACTAGGGGACACAAGATGAAATTAGAATGTGGTAGGTTTGAAACAAATCGGAGAAAGTTAGACTCTGGAACTCATTGCCGGAGAAGGTAGTGACGGCAGCTGGCCTTGCTGAGTTTAAAGGGGGTCTGGATAGATTGCTGAAGGAAAAGTCCATTGATCGTTATTAAATTTCGGGTTTTTGCCAGGTTCTTGGGGCCTGGATTGGCCGCCGTCGGAGACAGAGTGCTGGGCTTGAAGGACCTTTGGTCTTTTCCCAGCGTGGCGGTGCTTATGTGCTAAGGAATACTAGAATGCCTGTGTATCGCTCCATGGTGCGACCTCATCTTGAGTATTATGTGCAATTCTGGTTACCGTATCTCAAAAAAAGATACTGTGCAATTAGAAAAAGTTCAAAGTAGGGTGTCCAAAATGATAAAGGGGATGGAGCTCCTCTCGTATGAGGAAAGGCTTGGGGAAGAGATGGCTGAGGGGGGGATATGATAGAGGTCTACAAAATACTGAGTGGAATGGGTAAAAAGTGAATCAATGGTTTATTCTCTTGAAAAGTAATGAGACAAGAGGGCATTCAATGAAGTTACATGGTAATACTTTTAAAATGAACTGGAGGAAAAATTTTTTCACTCAAATAGTTAACCTCTGGCACTTATCAGAGGATGAGGTAACAATGGTTAACGTATCTGGGTTTAAAAAAAGGTTTGGACAAATTCCTGGAGGAAAAGTCCATAGTTTGTTATTGAGATATATACATGGGGGGGAAGCCACTGCTGTCCCTGGGATTGGTAGCCTGGAACCTTGCTACTCTTTGGGATTCTTCCAGGTACTTGTGACTTGGATTGGCCACTGTTGGAAACAGGATACTGGGCTAGATGGCCCATTGGTCTGATCCAGTAGGGTTATCCTTTCCTCATCTCCCTCTAAGCCAAGATCAACCAGCAATGTCTGATAACTGAAGTCTCCCCCCCATCAACCCCTGAGATCTGCAGGTGAAGCAGCAACATAGGAGTAATGTGCAAAAGAACATTAACCTTCAGGACTTTATTTAATTTTAATAAAGATTTAATCTGCTAAGTGCACCTTTCCTCTTGGTATCAGCTCTGCGATGAACAAATGCCCTTTACAAATCTCTTTCTAGCTCTGAACATCAGGTTCTCACTGCAGGCAGTTACCCGATGGAAGACCCTCACGAATACAGGGGCAAACCCCGAAGAGCCTCCACATCCATTTAGACTCTCAACTAGCCCCATCATTTTCTGTTTCTCTGCTATTTTAGTCATCCATGCATAGGGCCAGATTTAAGATTACGACATCCATAGGCAGAGGACAGAAGAGGAAGGGAGACCTCTAGAAATGAAAGAGTGTGGTTGCCTTCAGAAGTTAGCACACTAGGTAAGTGTCTATCCTAAATGAAGCCCTGCTGTCTTGTAAGTGATTTTTTCTCTCTCCCCTGCCCTCCCCTCCATGTCCAGCGATTCTCCTCTTCCCTGCCCTCCCATCCGTGTGCCGCGATTCTCTCTTCTCCTCCCCTCGATTCTCCTCTGCTCTGCCCTCCCCTCCCTCGATGTCCTGCGATTCTGTTCTTCTTTGTACCTGAACGTTCTCTGGCTGGCTGGCTTTGTTCTGTTCGTAACATCCCCTGACATCAGCTTGCTTCCAGCATTCCCTTCCCTCTCACTGTTCCGCCCTCTGACGTCATTACGTCTTGACGCGAGGGCGGGACAGTGAGGGGAAATGGAACGCTGGAGGCTGGCTGACGTCAGGAGATGTTACGAACCCAGACAGCCATGGAACGTTGGCGGTACAAATTATTATATAGGATGGGACCTCCGACGGGCCTCAACTCTCTGATTGCTAAAAATTTAACAAGTTCATAGTAACATAGTAGATGATGGCAGAGAAAGACCTGTACGGTCCATCCAGTTCATATTCAAAGCAATTTAATTGGCCAAAAGAGGCTCCTGGCTGGTTATATCACCGGTGTGGGGTTATCCACTGCTAAAGTGAAAACTAGCTGTTTTGTGGGTGGTCTGGGGGTGGTGTGGAGTCGACACTTAAACAGTTAAGTGCTGATATTCAATTAACTGCCTGAGGTAATTGGACTGTATAAAACACAGTCCTGTCCTGATTCAGTTTCACTGAGGTGGTTAAGTGCTAAATATTGCACTTAACTGCATAAGAGATAGCTAGCCACATAAACCGGATATACAATGTCAGTGCCCGGACATGGTCCGACATTGAATATCCGGAAAGAACACTGGCAGTAGCTAAAGAAAAGAAAAGCTGATCGCTGCCAGTTGAATATTTAGCCTTAAAATTCTGCAGGGGGATCTTTGTACCCATGAATGAAGCTGAATAATTTCCTCTCCACACCCAATCTGGCTGTAGGTCTTTCCTGTAATAGAAACATGACGGCAGATAAAGGCTATATGACCCATCCAGTCTGCCCATCCTCTGTAACCCCTAATTCTTCCTGTTCCTAAGCGATCCCAAATGCTTAAGTACATAAGTACATAAGTAGTGCCATACTGGGAAAGACCAAAGGTCCATCTAGCCCAGCATCCTGTCACCGACAGTGGCCAATCCAGGTCAAGGGCACCTGGCACGCTCCCCAAACGTAAAAACATTCCAGACAAGTTATACCTAAAAATGCGAAATTATTCCAAGTCCATTTAATAGCGGTCTATGGACTTGTCCTTTAGGAATCTATCTAACCCCTTTTTAAACTCCGTCAAGCTAACCGCCCGTACCACGTTCTCCGGCAATGAATTCCAGAGTCTAATTACACGTTGGGTGAAGAAAAATTTTCTCCGATTCGTTTTAAATTTACCACACTGTAGCTTCAACTCATGCCCTCTAGTCCTAGTATTTTTGGATAGCGTGAACAGTCGCTTCACATCCACCCGATCCATTCCACTCATTATTTTATACATTTCTATCATATCTCCCCTCAGCCGTCTCTTCTCCATGCCTTTTTAAATTCCGGAACAGTCCTCGATGCCACCACCTCCACCGGGAGGCCATTCCACACCTCCACCACCCTTTTGGTGAAATAATACTTCCTTAGGTTACTCCTTTTTTTTTTTTTTAATTTTTTTTATTTTATTGGTATTAATCATTATTTAACAACAAATTATGTATATGCATTAGGCATTGAAAAGGAAATAACAAAACTAAGAATAAAATTTAAGGCCTGTTCGTCCACAATTAAAGAAATTGGTTCCAAGATACAGGAAATTATATTACAAACTGCAATAAAAAGAAAAAAAAAAAAAAAACCCACCTTTTGCATATCTCGGGGTTACTGATCCCAGCCTGCTATTTACGGGGGGCACATAGGATTCGTATCTCTAGCATCAAGAAATTCCTTTAACTGTTTAGGGTCTACAAATTGAAACTGATTGCCCTCAAGCATCAAATTACAAATACAAGGAAAACGTAATACAAAGTTAAACCCCAAGGCCAACGCTTTAGGACGCAGTTCTAAAAAAGCCCTGCGTCTAACCTGAGTAGGCCTTGAAAGGTCAGGAAAAACACGAACCTTTGAACCCATAAATAAGTTTTCTAAGTGTCTTAAAGAAAGTCTCAGTATAGCATTGCGATCAGGCTCCAACACAAAGGTAACAAGCAAAGTAGACCTCTGCGTAATTATCTCCAGTGAGCTCTCAAGGAATGAAGTTAAATTCATTTCATTCCCCACCCTTGGGAGATTTCGACCGTCTCCCTGTGGGTTCCAGATATAATAGACCCTTGTTATGGGGGGCAATGAGTCTTTGTCCATTCCAAGAATGTCCACGATATATTTCTTGACCATTTCAAGAGGTGAAATTAGAGGGGACTTAGGGAAGTTTAGGAACCTAAGGTTAAACCTACGAATCTGGTTTTCAAGGTATTCAGTTCGTTTATGAAGGAAAATATTATCTTTAACCAAGGCATTCTCTAAACTTCCCATCTCTTGTAATTTAATATTCAAATTTTCCATTTTAGTGGCCTGTTGTGCAGCTACCTGTGCTTGGAGTAGCGCAGCTTCAGAAAGAGTTCTTATATTTTCAGTATTCTTTTTTAAAGTAGGTTGCATGGAGATTTGAATATCATGTACCATGTCCCATAGTGACTCTAAGGTCACAATTGCTGGTCTTACCACACCAGAAATTCCAGGAAGGGATTGAGCCTGTTCACCAACCTGAGAAAGCTTTGAAACGGTGTCCAGTGGAAGTACCTGTATGGCTGCTTGAAAAAGTACTTCTCTAGGTTGGGAAACGTGTTCTATCACCGCAGACCCTTCCTCGAGGAGGTTAGGCTGAGCGTCGCCGTTCGCCGTTCCTGCTTGGGCTGTCAGTAATTCCCTTCCGGGTTGAGGCGGAGCAATGCGCTCTACGGGGCTCAGGGAAGCCCCGTTAGCGCTCTCAATCGACGCCGACGCGTCGAGAGCGGCAGAAGGGGTCGAGGTTCCCCGAGGTCCCGGCTGCTGATTAGGAAACTGCAGGGTCGTCTGTCGCAACGCTATGGACGCCCCGGGAGCCGAGGAATGCTCCCTGACTTTCCCCCTTCGTTTCCCCATCTAGGAGACCTCAAAGGCAGCGAAATCAGCAGAGAACACCAGAGTCTCTTCGGCAGCAAGCTCAGGTGCGTCCGGTCACAGCGCCATCTTGGGAGTCTATTTCCTTAGGTTACTCCTAAGCCTATTCCCTCTTAACTTTGTTTTCTAAGGGGGTCTTTTACTAAGTAAGCCCAACGCGGGCTTACTGCTTGCAAAACAGGAAGTACCGCCGGGCTACTGTTCCCAGCTCACGCTATTTCCAGTGCTATTGAGTAATCAGGCAGTGCCCATACCGTGAACTTCATGAGTGAGAGTAAGTGCACCCCCCCTGAAATGGCTGCGCGGCAAGTAACATAGTAAATGACGGCAGATAAAGACCTGAGAGGTCCATCCAGTCTGCCCAACAAGATAAACTCATTTTACGTGGTATATGATACTTTATATGTATACCTGAGTTTGATTTGTCCTTGTCATCCTCAGGTCACAGACCGTAGAAGTCTGCCCAGCCCTGTTCTTGTACTAAACATACTGAAGATTCTGGAATCCTAAAGAGTTACAAGATTCTGGAATCCCAATTAGTCTGCCCAGCACTGTTCTTGTACTAAAAGTTCTGAAGTTAATGTCGAAGCCCCTTAAAATGTACACTCAAGCCCTTCCCTTTCTATTCAGTCACGATCAGGGTGTAGACCGTAGAAGTCTGCCCAGCTCCCGTTTTATTTCCCAATTACCGGCGTCGCCATCCAATCTCCGCTAAGATTCCACGGAACCATTCCTTCTAAACAGTGCCTCACTTGCCACACGGCCATTTCTTAAAAAAAAAAAAAACAACAGCCTGGGGAGAGGTGCAGGACCCGGGAAATTCAGTCCCAATGTGCTCCTGTGCCCCTAAGATTAAAGAGTTAGGGGAGGTGAGCACTGGACCATCTGACCCAGTTCAGACGTAATGTAATGAATTTTAACCCCACCTGCACCCCCTAAGAATAGGAAATGAGATGGCAGAGTTATCCCTAATGTCGCAATCACCAACCCTGTAAACCAGATTATACCATCATAAGTTGTTTTGTATTTTAAGAAAATGTTTTCATATGAATTGTTCTACAAGTCTTTCCTTTTTTTTTTTTTTTTTGCAAAATATTTGCAAACTGGGCTGGGAAAGGACAGCAGCCAGATAAAAACAGACAAATTTTTTGCTGTTTTGGAAATATGTATTAACCAATTATTTACCCTCCAATTGTAAAGGTCTAAAATACAAACTAATGCATGCGTCAACCTTTTCCTACCTGAGCACACAATTCTGGAACACGCTGCCGCGCAACGTAAAAACGCTCTATGAACTAACCAACTTCCGCAAAATACTGAAGACCCATCTCTTTAACAAGGCATACCACAAAGACCAACAAATATGAACTCCAATACAAATATCCAGAACTGCCTTACAATATCTGCTTGCTAAACTACTAACATAACATAGTAGATGACGGCAGAAAAAGGCCTGTACGGTCCATCCAGTCTGCCCAACAAGATGAACTCATATGTGCTACTTTTTGTGTATACCTTACCTTGATTTGTATCTGCCATTTTCAGGGCACAGACCGTATAAGTCTGCCCAGCACTATCCTCGCCTCCCAACCACCAGTCCCGCCTCCCACCACCGGCTCTGGCATAGACTGTATAAGTCTGCCCAGCACCATCCCCACCTCCCAACCACCAGTCCCACCTCCCACCACCGGCTCTGGCATAGACCGTATAAGTCTGCCCAGCAATATCCTCGCCTCCCAACCACCAGCCCCGCCTCCCACCAATGGCTCTGCCACCTAATCTCAGCTAAGCAAGCTTCTGAGGATCCATTCCCTCGGAACAGGATTCCTTTATGTTTATCCTATGCATGTTTGAATTCCGTTACCGTTTTCCTCTCCACCACCTCCCGCGGGAGAGCATTCCAAGCATCCACCACGCTCTCCGTGAAAAAATACTTCCTGACATTTTTCTTGAGTCTGCCCCCCTAGTGTGTTCTATCATTATCATGTTTGCTTGTTAAACTACTATTATGTTTTATCATTATCGTGTTACTCAAGATCCTTCTATAATGCTAAATATATATCTTCTTATAAGCCACATTGAGCCTGCAAAGAGGTGGGAAAATGTGGGATACAAATGCAACAAATAAATAAATAAAAAAGAAAAAAAAAAATCCCTTCCCAAGACTCTATTTAGCACTATAAGTGACCCTCTGCTCTATACACTGACAGTGACCATCAGTGACCTCTGATCACTTGCTGTAGCATGTTAGTTCTTGATTCACTGTGTAGAAAATGTTGTATGTCAGCTCTGTGCTGATACCCTTTTTTTGGGAGGGGGGGAGGAGCGGATATTGCCAGATTGTTCTGCTCCAGCTCGCCCTCTTCTGACTGTAATCGGTTGGATTGTTACCATTTTAAAGATTATGAAGTAGTTCAGAGGGGCAAAGCTCTGTTTCTCTCTGCCGCCGAGAGATAAAGCCAGGCTCAGGGCATACAATCTTAAGGGCCCCGCTGCCCCCCACCCCCTCCTGCACCATCAGTCTAAAAAGTAAAGTTGTTGGCTGGCAGGAGGCAGCGATCGAGACTGTTCTGCCAGCGCTTCCCGCCTCCTGTGATGTAACTTCCTGTTTCCACAAAGGTGGGACGTGGCAGGAAGAAGGACCCATGGCCGGCAGAGCAGTCTCTCTTGATCGCTGCTGCTGCTTTCTGCCGGCCAGTGGCTCTGAGGCACGTAAAGGACTGGGGGGGGGGGGGGGGGGAGGTATTGGATTTGACTAAGCGAGGCTTGTCAGGCTGGCTGCAGCATCCCTGAAAAAAAAAAGTGGCTTTTCTGTGGCTGGCGCCAGGCCTTGCTTAGAGGTGATGAACGATGAATCTTGCCCCACCTGCCCTCCCCTGCAGCCCTGGCCGAGATATTGGCCTCAGAGTTCTGCATATTTTGGACAGTATTTCTGTGATTGTTTATATGTACAAGTGCAACTTTGCCACTCAAAAACACTGTTAAAATTAGAACAAGAAGCTTGTAAAGTTACAATGGAGCCTTCTCTTGTCATGTTCAACGCAACTGGACTTAATACGTTACAATTCACTTTGACCTGAAGAGTTTTGTGTCTGGGCTTAATGGAGTTTAACCCTGGTTTTGAAATTCTTCTTCTGGGTAATTATCAGGGTTAAATGCTAAACGGGGAAGTCTAAGGATAATTACATACTATCAGGTTAATCCTTTTCAGGACTGTTCAAGTATGGGACAAGCTTTTTTGCCTGCAGCATGTCCTGGGAAACAAAGATTTGGCTCTGCCTACACACCCCTCCTCACCACATCGCACTGATGAACTGGGCCGTTTCTCAGGAGAGAAGCCCAGAGGAGCATGCCAAGTTACCCAGTTCCAGGCTGGAGATTTTGGGACAGTCCTGGATTTCTGACTACCTGGTCCTAGTGCATTATGGGACTTGCAGCACTGCTTTGGGATGCAAGTTGAGAACCAGCCTGGAAGTGGGTAACCTGGCATCTCTGCTGCTTGCTCCCATGCCTGGGCCTTCCAGGTGAGGTACTCGTGCCGCTCAGCACGCAGAGCTGAACAACATCAAGTCCAAGGCAGGCTGCGCCCTTTAACCCAGTTAGACAGTGAAAAACAGGTAATAAGTAGCAGATCTCCTCCTCTTGGCTGCTGGCACAACTTGTCCTTCTAAAGTAACCCTGTCAGACTAGTTAGGTAAGGGGGCGTTAGCCATGGATAGGCCTGAATGGGCCCAGGTCCTTCCACTTTCAGCTCACGCCCCTCCAATTCCCCTGATCCAACCACGGTAAGCATGAATTATATATGCATAATAAGCACATAAGTGCAATGGCATAGCTACGTGGGGCCCCGCCCCCACCTGATGACCCTCTCGAACCCCCCTCCCGCCGCCGCATCAGGTACCTTGTTTGCTGGCGGGGGGTCCCCAAACCCTGCCAGCTGAAGAGTCTTCTTCAGCGCCGGTGGACTCCGGCGCCTTCGTTGGGTGATTATCTGTTTCTGACGCCTTATGTCCTGCATGGGGCTACATGCACGGTGCAGGACGTAAGGTGTCAGAAACAGATGATCACCCAACGAAGGCGCCGGAGTCCACCGGCGCTGAAGAAGACTCTTCGGCTGGGGGGGATTGGGGACCCCCGCCAGCAAACAAGGTACCTGATGTGGAGGCAGGGTTGGTGGGGGGGGGGGGGGTTTGCTGCTGTATGTTTTTCTTCAAATACAAGTAACATAGTAAATGACGGCAGATAAAGACCTGTACAGTCCATCCAGTCTGCCCAACAAGGTAAACTCATTTTACATGGTATGTGATACAAGTCTAAAACTATATTATGCAAGTGAGCTCTACACCCCTTATAAAAATATCTAATTATGTAAAAATGTATACAAATGGGCAGATTCATCAAATTTAAAACTGCCTCAAAAAGAAGGTGATGTTTCAAACGCTAGGCTGTTGTAGCATTCAAAACTCAGTGGCAACTACACAACAGATAATAAAACATGCTGCGGCAGGCGGGTCCAAAGTGGTGGGGCTCTGGCCCCCCTCCCGGCGAGGTCTGGCTACGCCCCTGCATAAGAGCATAACATAAGAACATAAGAGTAGCCAGACTGGGTCAGACCAAGGGTCCATCTAGCCCAGTATCCCGTTTTTCAAACAGTGGCCAAGCGAGGACACAAGCACCTCGCCCTCACTCCGTGTGAAAGAAGCACAGCGGCAGTCTGCAGATTGCCTCCCTTCGGGCCTTCCCTCCCTGTGTCCCGCCCTCGAGGACCCGGGGAATTTTGTCCCCCCTGCCCCCCCCCCTCGGCGGTCCTGTGTGCAGTTACGTATGCCGTGCTATTCTGTAACGGAGCATGTAACTGCTTTAGTGTGCAAGTGCGAGTGGATCATACATGAGGGCATGGGAGGGGCATGAGTGACCTTTATTTATTTTATTTTTTTTATTTATTGCATTTGTACCCCACATTTTCCCACCTATTTGCAGGCTCAATGTGGTTTACATAATACCGTCAAAGGCGTTTGCCCAGTCGGTTGATAACAAATACAGGTTGTATAGAGATCGAATGAGGTGTATGTGGAGGATCGGAAGGGATGAAGATTGCGTGATGTCCAGTACGATCATTAGTCATGTTATGTTCCTTGGTGAAGAGGTTTACATGGGCTTTACATGGGGTCGTTGGGGTAGGCCTTTTTGAAGAGGTTGGTTTTTAGTGATTTCCTGAAGTTCAGGTGGTCATGGATTGTTTTCACCGCTTTTGGGAGGCCATTCCATAGTTGTGCGCCTAGGAGAAGCTGGATGCGTAGGTTGTTTTGTATTTCAGTCCTTTGCAATTTACCTACGTAACTTACAGAAAATCATAAAGTGAGCACATACTGTGCGACGCCTGCCATTCACAGCATAAGCGGGCATGCCAAAATGTAGGTGAACTGATCCCAACATGCCAGTGTTCTATGATGGCGTCTTGATGCCCAGATGCCAACGTAGAATTAGCATACAAGGAAAAGTCCAAGGAGTAGGGTTTATAGAATCTTCCAAAAAACCCAAGGGAGACGTCAACTCAACAAGGTGATCCTTTATTGAAATAACTCAAAAGACGCAACACAGCTGCTGTGTTTCGGCATCATACCGATTGACTTAGGAGTCTCGTGTTGTTCGGGTTGGCAACGTTTCAAAACAACGTGCAACTTTAACTGAACAGAGTAGATTCGAAGTCTGTGGGCACGCAATAAATTCTTTCAGCAAAAAAATAAAAATGCCCAAAGAAAAAATGCTGACAGAATTTATTGCGTGCCCACAGACTTCAGATCTACTCTGTTCTGTTAAAGTTGCACGTTGTTTTGAAACGTTGCCAACCCTTACACCACGAACAACGCGAGACTACTGAGGCAGGTGTTTTGACACTGAAACACAGCAGCTGCATTGAGTCTTTTGAGTTGTTTTGATAAAAGATCACCTTGTTGAATTGACGTCTCCCTTGGTTTTTTGGAAGAGCCTATATACCCTACTCCTTGGACTTTTTCTTGCTGGCATATGTGGGGACCGAGTGTTCCTTCACTTTCTATAGAATTAGCATGCAGCACATTATGGCACCCAGTTAAAGAATTGCCGCCCCCCCCCCCCCCCCCCAAATACTGAGGTTTCTGAAATCCAGTACAGTCTCAACTGGTATCCAACCTCGGCCCTTGCCATGAGATCTATTTGCATACAATGGAGGGAGTGCATCCAAAGAGATCTCATGCATAGTCATGGGGGAAATCCTGAAAACCGGACTGGATCCTTCCTTCTCAGACTCCCCCCCCTGGTTCTTTGAGTTTTCTGTGGTTGTCAGGACCTAGAGTCTGGCTTTTCTTGCAGCTGCTCTTTGCCACTTCTCAAAAGCTGCCACTCTAAGCAATTGCCTAGTCTGCCCAATGGCTAAGCCAGCCCTGTTCTCGATCTCCCCTCACCCAACCTCCATGAGAACATTTGTACAAAGCAAACGCTTCCCAATGTCTCTCAGTTGCTTCCTAACACTTGCGGTAAGGACAAGAGAAGAAAACTTGAGACTTGATTTTGCAACACAAAAGCAGCAGCACATCTTAAACCAAAAAATGTGCACACAACAGGAACAATGAAATAATCTTTTCCTCCCATTTTCAAGTATAGTTTATCATTTATGAAACTTGATATACTGCCAAATCTAATAAAAAGATAAAGAAAAACAATAAAATGGAACCACACAATCACAACTTCACACAACTAAGTGATCACCACATCCATGGGTGAGTCTAATGTCTGAACTGAAGCTTCGAGTCAAATTTTAACAGCAAGACCTCCTGATCCAGCACAGGGAGCACCAGCTACTGATTTACAAAATCTTGTTGATTACACACCCAGTTAATCTTGTTAACAGAAAAAAAATATATAATCCTTCCCCTTGTTAAGGAAGATGGGGATAGAGCTTCTGTGCCAATAATTATTGTTAAGGTGGACTCAGCTCTGCCAATATTTCCAGCCACAGAAGGTGCTGCATGGAAGAGCTGGTCAGAAAAAGCAGAGTCCGCACAGATACCTGCTAGGTCATCCCCTCCCATCCTATTATCCCTGCAGGTCCAGAAGCAGACCACCAAGCTGCCATGGTGACTTCTTGAAGAAAACAAAAACCTAAAAAAAAAAACCAAACAAACCCAAGCTGCAAAGAGCAGGAAGGCAGGTGGACAGCCCAAGAGATGGAGCGAGGAAGGAGAGTGAGGCACAGAGACAGTCCAGGGTGATGGGAAAGAGAAGAAGCAGCCAGAGAGGCAGGGAAGGAAAACAGACATAATGGAAGGGAAAGGAGGGAGAGAAGAGCAGAGATACACTGAGGAGGGGAAGGGGCAGGCCAGGGAGAAAAGGGTAGGAGAAAGCAGGGGCAACTGGGGAGAGGAAAGGGGGAGGGAGAGTAAAATGAAAGATGGGGAAGGAGAATGCAGCAGAGAATAGGTCATTAAGGAGGGGAAGGGGAAGGAAGAGACCAGAGATACAGTGGGGAGGGGAAGAGGGAAGAGAAAGGCAATTGAGAGGAAGGGATGGGAGAGAATTAGAGCAGAAACATAAAGGGGAAAGGATACTCAAAGAGTGTGGGGGGGGGGGGGGGGAGGCATTTCCTCTGCTCCTTAACTCCCACTTTTGCCACAGTCTCTCGTGCAGTTCCTACGAAATGGAGACCCAGAAGGCCGGAGGGGTTTTCTACAAGGTGTTAAAGCAGGTCCTTGCATGCCCGCCCTCCATCACTCTAGCACACACCTCCCCAACCAAAGCAGCCTCCAGGAGATGCTCTCTCAGGATTAACCTGTCAAAAAGGCAGTTTGAAAGGAAAGCAGGACCCCCAGGAGGAGAGGAGAGAGGTCTGGAGCCAGTGCCCAGCAAGATCCTTCCCCAGGGAGGGGGCAGATTGTGTTAGGTACCCCCACCAACCATTTCAAAATGTCTGGAGCATTACAAGGAAGCACCAACAAAAGCTACACCCTGCCAGCAAACAGGGCTTTAGGTTGGTTTTTTTAAAAAAAAAAAATCATTGCAAAATCTACCTAGAATAAAGGAGACCTGAGCTCCAGAGACTTTTTGGCTTCTGGGCGGGGCCACTCGTTTTTCCATTGCCTCAGGTGCCTTTCTAGACTGTAAGCTCTCCGGGGCAGGGGCTTCTCCGTATATGATTTGTTGCAAAAGCACCCGGATCTAGGGTGCAGCATCAAAGATTGAACAAGCGAATCAGTGGATGCAGCCCGAAGGTGAGGGGAAGCCGCTGGCTCTTTCCAAAAAAAAAAAAACAGCGGTCTCCAAAGAAACCCGAGCGTGGTCTTCAAATGCACAAAACCAAACGCGTGAGCCCTTACCGCAGTTTTCCCCGGGTACTGGGTGGGGGATGGGAATTCTAAATAATTCTGTTTAAACTGAAATAGCTTTAGCAAACTCCTACAATGGAAATCAAGAGGAGGAGGAGGAGGACTCAGAGCCCCTTTGGTCACTTCTGCCTGGCTAACAGCCCCCTCTCTCCCCCCCCCCTCCGGGTGCATTGTGGTACCTGCAATGCTGGCTTTTAACCCGGGAGGAGCAGCACTAGGGAGAGCACAAGTGCAAATCCACCTGCTGCCGAGCCCCCTCCTCTCCTCCCAGGTCTACCTTGAACCTGCTGGTGGTGCTCGGTTTCTGCCCGATCATGTCCCGCAGGGCGGCTGCCGTTTCACTCGGGGCATTGCAAGCTACAACAGGGTACAAAGACAGACCCGGGTGGGCTACTTACAGCCAGTTACTAGCGTGGGCAGAGAAGGCAGCCAGGATGATCATGAGCAGAGAGCTGAGGAAGTATTCCGGGCTCATCCTGCCGTGCCGGACCGGGAGATCCCGAGTGTCCCAGATCGGTGCAGCTAGGGGCAAGCCATCTGCTGCCCAAGAGATCCCCCAAAGCCTGCGACTCCTCAGGGATCGTCTGTTGCAGGGGTCAGGGTGGGTGCCATGGTGCAAAGATCCCGGGTGGCACTGCCCCCGTAGAGAGAGAGAGGGACTGGCCGAGACGAGGCACCTCCTGCCTGGGTCAGACGCGGAATGTCAGCCGGGCTGCAGGAGTCCCGGGATGGAGCAGGGAGGGAGGCGGGTCGGAGCAGGGGCCGGCCCCCGGGGGAGGGACACAGGGAGGCAGCTCTTCATTCATTGCTCGCCCAGCGCCTCGGGCAGGGGATCCGGGCTGCAGCCAGTGTCCCTGGACACGTCCCCCCCTCCCAACCATGGACTGCGCAATCTGGGCATTTGCTGCCCCCACACCCAGTCCCCCCCCCTACAGGCATTGTATTATAAACATCTCTTCCGTGTGATACGTTTTAAATGCACGTGTGTATATTACATGCAAACTTACTGCACGTCGTAATTGTATTGCTAGCATTAAACAATTTTCTCTTACTTTATTATCACTTTCAGGGCACTTTCTTTGCTGTTCCGTCAGCTCGAAAAATATGCGCGTTACTGACAGCTGAGCGTATATTCTCCTGAGAAAAGAGGCGGAGCTGGGGGCGGGGCTTCCTGACAGCTTTCAGGCACCTGTGTTGCGCCTTGCAAAAGTCTTCACGTCCTTTTTACCTTTTCCCCGTTCTGCTGCCTGGAAGGCACTTGGGAATGTGTTGCACTGATCTTCATTCACAACATACCCTGGTCTATCGAGGGAAATGGCGATTAGAGAAATACACAGGTAATTTAGAAGAAGCTATAAAAAAAAAAATCTAGATTGCATAAATCTTCACAGCTGTTGTCATAGGAAACCTAAATGAACTCTTTCCAAAAAATTTCCTTAATAAGACCCACAATAGGTTACATATAATATGTGCTGGGGATAGGAAGGTGTATGCAGAGGAGTGGAGGGGTGTTTATGGCTCCTTCTCTATCTCCCCCTCCATATGGAGGGAGAAAGGGGGAATGGATGAGAAACAAGAGGGGGGGGGGAAGGGGCACCCCTCATGTATATATACCCCCTTGCATGCAACACTCCCAGAAACTACCCTTGCATTCCTCCACATGCCCCTGTTGCTCTCACAATTTTACACACACAACCCGGTTCAAACCAACCACCCAGCCATTTCCACACACAATTAAGAGGCCAACCGAATTTCAGTTTCGGTTATGGTGCTGAAACCAGCCCCAAATCCTTTTCCTGCCTGGTTTTGGTTTCACCTGAAAATGACCACTATTTGGCCAAACATTTGTGTTTTGTCTTATTAGTCTCCCTTCCTCCTGGACTCCTCCCCTTCCACTCAAAGGACCTTGCCCCTTTCTTACAATCCCTGGTGGCCTAAGGGTGTAGTTGGGGCAGGAACAATCCTTAATTACTCCTGCTCATTCCAGCTGCCACCACTAGGGTATTATTCCTGTCCTGACTACAATACCAGGGATTATAAGGTGGTCGGGGGGGGGGGGGGGGGGGGGGTACTTTTTTTGTGTAATGTGATTGCAAGTAATACAGTTATGATATTAAGCGATAGTTTATATGGTAAATAAAGTGCTTGAAGTAAGTGCTTTTGATACAAAATTTTAGAAGAAATTTAAGTCTTTAAGTTTGGAATGATAAAACTCCTTATGAATTAGCCTCTCTGTGGAGTTATAACGTCAGCTGTCACTCTGAGCGTGGCACAAAGTCAGCCACTGTGAAAGCAACCCTGGCTTTTAGTTTCAGTATTCATGAGCTGCAGTCCATGTGTGCGGAGGCTATTTTGCTTGGAGGTAAAATACGGTCTTTCATTATTTAAATTATTATATTCTGGCTTGGATACTGTGGGTTTTAGCAGAGGCGATGCAGACTGCAAACTCTGACAATCCCCGGCAGCCTTGGCTGGTTCGCATTCACACAACCAAACTTGAGTTTTCGGTTTCAGTTTCAGCCAAAACTAGGTGATGGGTTTCGGGTGCAATTTTGGTTTTGGCCAAAACTTTTCAGACAGTTTCGGTGGCAGTTTTGGTTTTGACTGAAACTGAAAAAAGCAGTTTTTACTCGGCATCTGCACACAATCCTTCTGCTCCTATCTGTACAATCGCACACTGGGTGAAACATGCCTTTTACAGCTTGTTTTTAACCTATGACTATGAATACCCTCCTTCAACCCCTTACTCTTTCCCACCCACGTATATGCATTTTTTTCACATGGCGAAAATCAGCACAAGTGAAATGAAAACGTAAGTTCAGTTCATATTTGCCTGTGAAAATAGGAAATTAGGACTTACCAATGGCCATGATGGTAAAAATAGATAGATAATCTAACAGACAGCCATAATTTGCTCTGCTTCTGTTATTAATTGTATGAAGTTTTGGTCGCTGCATCTCAAAAAAGGTATAGTGGAATTTGAAAAGGTATGGAGAAGGGCGATAGAAATGATACAGGGAATGGGGAAGATTTCCCTATGAGGAACAGCTAAAGCGGCTAGGGCTCTTCAGCTTGGAGGAGAGACAGCTGAGGGGAGATATGATAGAGTTTTATAAAATACTGAGTGGAGTGGAGTGGGTAGATGTGAATCACTTGTTTACTCTTTCAAAAAAAAAAAAAACTAGGACTAGGGGCATGCAAAGAAGCTACTAAGTAGTAAATTTAAAACGAATCAGAGAAAATATTTCTTCACTCAATGAGTAATTAAACTCTGGAATTTGTTGCCAGAGAATGTGGTAAAAAGCAGTTAGCTTAACAGAGTTTAAAAAAGGTTTGGCTAATTTCCTAAAAGAAAAGTCCACATGCCATTATTAAGATGGACTTGGGGAAATCCTCTGCTTATTTCTAGGATAAGCAGCATAAAATCTGTTTTACTGTTCTGGGATCTTGCCAGGTACTTGTGATCTGGATTGGCCACTGCTGGAAACAGGATACTTGGCTTGATGGACCTTCAGTCTGTCCCAGTATGGCAATGCTTATGTTCTTAGGTTAATGAATACAAATATTTGTAATGAGCCAGGCCAGTTGCTGTGTTGGGGAAGACCTGGGCTTAATTCCCAGTTCAGGCCTTCTGCTTCCTAGTTCAGCTGGGGCTGGGGATTGCTGCAGACACAGCGCTCACAACCCTTGGAAGGAGGTACTCTCAATCATTGTGCCACAGTGACACCTAGTGGCTAGATGGTTGCAGGGTTTGGATGGGAGCCCCGATGTGTAGCCCCTGACTGAGGACTGTCACTGCATTGATAAGATTAAGCGAGATGGAAGGAGATATAAGAGGGAAAATCCCTGGAGAGTTGCAAATGAGTTATAGAATTTGGTTGTGATTGAGCTGGAAGTCCAAAGGAGCAAAAGCAAACTTCTGGACCCCAAAACAGGTACTGGTTAATCTTCAAAGGGACTTCAGGAGGACAGGCTCTTGGCTGCTTAAATCGTCTCTGTGGGGCTATTTAACCAGTCAGTGCCGCCGAATATCAGCACTAACGGCCAAACACATCTGAAAATGCTGAACCGATAAGAAAGAAACAGACGTACACACTCTAACTGGTCTCAATTGAACAGCAACAGTCCTCTGACGTGCACTGAAAAAATGCGTCTTGTTTCTTTCTTACCGGTTCACCATTTGCAGATGCTCCAGTATTTTCAGAAATCACACTCACAAACTACAGGGACTCCTGAAGCAGGCCAACACGACTCGTGTCGAGTCCAGTAATTTTGGTGAAATAAACCTCCGATGTGAGCTCTCTGAGTCCGTTGGATGTTCTGTCATCATCTTTATCGCCTCCTTCGCAGTGTTTGTTTGCCTGGTTTTAGCTGCGCAAAGTTTCCTTGTTCTTCTTCCGTGCTTGAATAGCTACTCCGTAATTTTTAAATTTGCAAATAGGGCCACATGAGTTCTGATGCCTGGCCCTTTATGTGAAACTAGGGCTTACACGTCTTCTGAGCTCTGCCGTGTAGCTTTAGAATGCTGAACACACATCTGCTCTTTCCAATAAAGAGATTCACCACCATCGCTGCTGCTTATTTATTTGCTGCATTTGTATCCCACATTTTCCCATCTATTTGCAGGCTTAATGTGGCTTACAATGTTCCTTCATGGCATTTGCCACTCCAGAGTAGAAAGGTACAGTTACATAGTAACATAACATAGTAGATGACGACAGAAAAAGACCTGCACGGTCCATCCAGTCTGCCCAACAAGATAAACTCATATGTGCTACTTTTTGTGTATACCTGACCTTGATTTGTACCTGTCATTTTCAGGGCACAGACCGTGTAAGTCTGCCCAGCACTATCCCCACCTCCCAACCACCAGCCCCTCCTCCCAATCACCAGCTCTGGCACAGACCGTATAAGTCTGCCCAGCACTATCCCCACCTCCCAACCACCGGCTCAGGCACAGACCGTACAAGTCTGTCCAGCACTATCCCCACCTCCCAACCACCAGCCCCTCCTCCCAACCACCGGCTCTGGCACAGACCGTATAAGTCTGCCCAGCACTATCCCTGCCTCCCAACCACCAGCCCCTCCTCCCAACCACCGGCTCTGGCACAGACCATATAAGTCTGCCCAGCTCTGAAGAATAATTGAGTCAGATTCTGTTAAGAAATAGTTTGTCTTCCCTTGCCATATAGCACTTACAGTTGATATTAAAGAGAGAACAAGGATGACATAATAGATTATGTGAATAACAGAATGGATCGCCATTACAGAGCAAAAGAGACAGTTGATATTACCTAAAGAATATTGATGACCTGGTAGATTAAAGAGATAGAGTAATATAAGGTCATTTCAGAGTATAGATGCAAGTTGTATACTACAGAGAATACAGATGATCTACAAGAACTAAGCAATAATCATAGGGAGAAAACATTTTGGATATCAAGTAATAGGTGATGTATTACGGTTCCTATTATGGGTCATTGTGGTATGCCTTGTTGAAGAGATAGGTCTTCAGTGATTTGCGAACGTTGATTAGGTTGTAAATTGTTTTCAAGTCCATTGAAAACCAGTAGGTGAAGCGTTCTATCGACTCCACTGGGCAGTTTGCACCCGCAGTGATAGCAGTGCATTCCTTTGCCGCATTTTATATTGATAGTCTTTTTAAAGATTGTATCCATTTTTTTTACAAACACGTGACTCACTCTTTGCTACCTTTGGATTCTATCACATATACACAGACTCCTGAGGAAGGCCACTCAGGCCAAATCACGGTGCCCTGTTGTCAATATTTTAAATACCGACTTATTTATAGAATAAAGGATGAGTGACATTTTCCGTCTCCCTTGTGTTTTTGGAAGCATTGCATTGATCGTGTTACTCCCCAGTTTGAGAGCGAGAATATCATGAGACCAAACTCAGCCAGTCCTGGGACTATGCTATTGCCTGCAGAGAGATTTAATAGCAGACTGAACCAATCCTGGGACTGCCCCATTGCATGCAGGGAGATGTCGTTCCTATTTCCCAATTGTTTTCTCTAGAGCAGTGCTTCTCAACCCAGTTCCTGAGGCACACTTAATCCCAACGGGTTTTCAGGATATCCACAATGAATATGCACGAGAAAGAGTTCTTGCCTCTTTGGTATGTAAATCTATCTCATGCATATTCATTGTGGATATCCTGAAAACCTGTTGGAACTGGGTGTGGCTCAAGGACTGGGTTGAGAAGCACTGCTCTAGAGAAAACAATTGGGAAGTAGGAACTACATCTCCCTGCATGCAATGGGGCAGTCTCAGGATTGGTTCAGCACTGCTCTAGAGAAAACAATTGGGAAGTGGGAACGACATCTCCCTGCATGCAATGGGGCAGTCCCAGGATTGGTTCAGCACTGCTCTAGAGGAAACAATTGGGAAGTAGGAACTACATCTCCCTGCATGCAATGGGGCAGTCTCAGGATTGGTTCAGCACTGCTCTAGAGAAAACAATTGGGAAGTGGGAACGACATCTCCCTGCATGCAATGGGGCAGTCCCAGGATTGGTTCAGCACTGCTCTAGAGGAAACAATTGGGAAGTAGGAACTACATCTCCCTGCATGCAATGGGGCAGTCTCAGGATTGGTTCAGCACTGCTCTAGAGAAAACAATTGGGAAGTGGGAACTACATCTCCATGCATGCAATGGGGCAGTCTCAGGATTGGTTCAGCACTGCTCTAGAGAAAACCAGGGCCACCGAGAGACTGGGCCGGGCCCGGGGCAAGGCTGCCCCAGGGCTCCGCCCCCGTCGCCCCCCCCCCTCCGTCCACCACTGGGCTGGGCCCCCCTGAATTCAAATCATAGCGCCTCACCTCAACCTCGCTCCGTGTGAAAGAAGCACAGCAGCGGCAGTCTGCAGATTGCCTCCCTTCGGGCCTTCCCTCCCTGTGTCCTGCCCTCGTCTGACGTAACTTGCACGAGGGCGGGACACAGGGAGGGAAGGCCCAAAGGGAGGTGATCTGCAGACTGCTGCTGCTGTGCTTCTTTCACACGGAGCGAGGTTGAGGTGAGGCGCAATAGTAGCAATATTCCATGTAGAACCCCAAAGAGTAGCAAGATTCTAGAATTCTAAAGAACAACAAGATTCCATGCAGACCTTCAAAGTGTAGCAAGATTCCATTCAGAATTCCAAGTACATAAGTGTTGCCACACTGGGACAGACCAAAGGTCCATCGAGCCCAGCATCCCGTTTCCAACAGTGGCCAATCCAGGTCACAAATACCTGGCAAGGTCCCAAAAATGTACAAAACATTTTACAATCAACTATACTATATATTCGCACACGCAAGGACTAAACACCGACTGCAAATACTGCAGCAGGGACCTTCTTACGACATGCGCAATCTTTCCTTAAGTGAATCATCCTTTGTTTCTCTATCTTATCTGTCTTCCACTTCCAGCCTGTGCTATTAAGATGTTTTAATGCCTATTGTGTTGATTCAGTATGTAGTATATTATGCCATAATCTGTATTCTTATCCTATATAACAAAACGCACCTCCAACGTTCTGAAGCCGAGAAAGTGAAGCCTTGAAGCATTCCTGCAACGTTCTGGAACCAAGTGTCGTCAATTGAGGAGATGGAGCCTTACAGAGCGCACGAATGCTTCAAGGCTTGAAGGCTTCACTTTCTCACACACACACAACCACTCACTCTCTGTCTCTCACATACACTCTCTCTCTCACACACAAACTCACACACACACACACACATGCTGTCTGTCTGTCTCGCTCTCTCTCACTCATTCTCTCTCACATACACACTCCATCTCTCACCCACACACTCTCTCTTAAATATACACACTCCGAGGAACGGGGGGCATGGAATACGCTGGGGAGGAGAAGGAGGGGGGTATGGAAATCGGAGGGAAGGTGGGGCCAAGACCTCGGAGGGGAGGAGAGAGTGGGAGGAGAGGAGGGAGAGGAGAGGGAGGGAGGGGGGCCTGCACCTCGGATGGAAGGGGGGCCTGGAACTCGCAGGGGAGGAGAGGGAGGGAGGGAGAGAGGGGGTCATGGAACTCGGAGCCCCACACACACACACTCTCTGTCTCTCACATACACTCTATCTCTCACACTCTCTCTCTCTCTCTCACACACTCACTCTCACACACACATACACTCTGTCTCTCTCTCACTCATTCTCTCTCTCACTCACACACACACACACTTTTTCTCTCTCTCAAACATACACACTCCAAGGAAAACCTTGCCAGCGCCCGTTTCATTTGTGTCAGAAATGGGCTTGTTTTACTAGTTTGAATATGTTTTCTATTGCCTATGGTCAGCTTATTCTCGCTGTACATTGCTTTGGGCGACTTTCGTCAAAAAGACAGCAAGCAAATTGACTGGGTCCAATCACCCTGTTTAAGATACCAAGCTCTGCGTTTAAAGCTGAAGAAATGAAGGGCTCCTTTTACTGAGCTGCGGTAGCGTGGGTGCCTGTTTTTGATGTCTGCTGGGCCATTTTTTTTTACCGCGGCTGGCAAAAAGGCTTTTTAAAATGGGGGCAGTAAATGGCCGTGCGCTAGAATTAAAGGTAGCATGCGGCTATTTACTGCCCAAGCCCTTACCACCACCCATTGACCTAGCGGTAAGGGCTGACATGCTACATGCACGGTACTCCTGCAGCGCATGCCAGCGCGGGCCACACTGCCGATTACCACTGGGAATGCCCCCCTCTGCAGTAGATGGCGCATGCTACACATGCAGTAGCCCCTACCTCTGCTTTGTAAAAAAAGGCCCTGAAGTGACTTGCTCAATATCATGAGGAATAGTGGTGGGATTTGAACCTGCTTTCCCAAGTTTACAGACTGCTGTTCTAGCCATTAGAGCTACTTTCTCCAAACAGGACTGCAGTTGTGTGGTCACCCTGCCTAGAGAATGCGATGATCCTCTTTGATGACATCATGCATAAGTACATAAGTATTGCCATACTGGGACACGACAGACCAAAGGTCCACCGAGCCCAGCATCCAGTTTCCAACAGTGGCCAATCCAGGTCACAAATACCTGGCAGAAACCCAAAGAGTGGCAAGATTCCATTCAGAATCCCAAGTACATAAGTGTTGCCACACTGGGACAGACCAAAGGTCAATCAAGCCCAGCATCCTGTTTCCAACAGTGGCCAATCCAGGTCACAAATACCTGGCAAGATCCCAAAAAAGTACAAAACATTTTATACTGCTTATCCCAGAAATAGTGGATTTTCCCCAAGTCCAATTTAATAATGGTCTATGGACTTTTCCTTTAGGAAGCCATCCAAACCTTTTTAAAACCCCGCTAAGCTAACCGCCTTTAACACATTCTCTGGCAACGAGGCTGTTATACATGCCACAAAGTTTCATGTTAGCATGGAGTGTGAGCATGAAGCCAAACAGCAGAGGTAGCTATGGTGCAGTCAGAAGAAGGCTGAATTCAATGGTCTTCTTTCAGTTTAATCAGCTACAGGCTTGATTCGTATGCATCCCCCCCCCCCCCCAACCATCTCTTTTCACATATTTGGAGTCACTCCAGTGATGTCACCAACATCTGGAACTAGGCAAAGGAAGCGAATCCAAGCAGGCTTGGACCCACATGCCAGCTGAAGCTAAAAAATGCTTGCTCATGCCGCCTGGTTTAAATTTTATTCCAAAGCCCTTCCTCTGCTCTCTTCCAGAGAAATCCTTGAAGAAACTAGGAGAAATAAAAGAAAATGAGAAATTGTTTGTTTATTTTGAAGAACAAAAATTCTCGGTGCTTTATAAATCTTTAGAAATGATCTGGAAAAGGAAGCGAGTGAAGAGATCAGATTTGCAAATGACTTAAAACTAGGGGCGTGTTTTACTAAGGCGCGCTCACGTTTTTTAGCACGCGCTAAAATCCTGGGTGCGCTAAAGGTTAGAGACGCCCATAGGAATGCATCGGCGTCTCTCACGTTTAGCACGGCCACAATTTTAGCATGCGATAAAAACGTGAGTGCGCCTTAGTAAAAGAGCCTCTTAATATATGTAAGTTTGATATGTTAGCGTGATTGCATAGGAAAGAGTTAACTATTTGAACAAAATTATTTTTTTACTATTTTAAAATGTAATCAATGATTAATGGCCGTAAACTTCTTTGAAAGATCCTGTTGGACAGGGAACTTGGTTTGTAAATAGTTAAAAAAAAATACATAAGTAAAGACAATCTCAGAGAATGCTATGTTATGAGAGGAGGGTCTCAATTCTGGTCGCCGTATCTCAAGAAAGATATAGTAGAATTGGAAAAGGTGCAGCGAAGGGCGACTAAAGTGATAGCGGGGATGGGATGACTTCCCTATGAAGAAAGACTAAGGAGGCTAGGGCTATTCAGCTTGGAGAAGAGACGGCTGAGGGGAGACATGATAGAGGTATATAAAATAATGAGTGGAGTGGAACAGGTGGATGTGAAGCGTCTGTTCACGCTTTCCAAAAATACTAGGACTAGGGGGCATGCGATGAAACTACAGTGTAGTAAATTTAAAACAAATCGGAGAAACCTTTTCTTCACCCAACGCATAATTAAACTCTGGAATTCATTGCCGGAGAACATGGTGAAGGCGGTTAGCTTGGCAGAGTTTAAAAGGGGGTTAGACGGTTTCCTAAAGGACAAGTCCATAAACCGCTACTAAATGGACTTGGGAAAAATCCACAATTTCAGGAATAACATGTATAAAATGTTTGTACGTTTGGGTAGCTTGCCAAGTGCCCTTGACCTGGATTGCCCACTGTCGGGGACAGGATGCTGGGCTCGAAGGACCTTTGGTCTTTTCCCAGTATGGCATTACTTATGTACTTATGTACATTGTAGAATGGATTTTCTGGGGGCTGGACATTCACTAACACACTGCCCTCATGGACCGAAGGATGCTCTTTGGTGACCAGATGTAGAGCCCATGACTGAAGTTTCATAAAGATACCTGACTGAGAGGTGTCCTTCTAATGACTTCACCAAAGTGAGTTGGAGGAAGAGTGTTATACAACAGAGGAGGGGGGTGGGATTTCCAGATGGTTGCAAATGAAGGCTGATGGTACCTGATCCCAACTTCAACTCCAGTTCAACTGGAAGCCCCAAAGGAGATGGAGCAATGGAGGGTTAAGTGACTTGCCCAAAGTCACAAGGAGCTGCAGTGGGAACTGAACCCAGGTTGCCAGGCTCTAAGCCTGTTGCACTAACCATTAGGCCACTCCCCCACTAAGCACTAACTGTTAAGATTCAGCAGGAGATAGCCAGATAGCCGGCTCAGTGCCGTTTAACTGGGCAAGAGCCATTCCTGGCCGGTTAAACGGTTTTAAATATCGGGCGGTTTGTTTTATTCTCTAATTCCTTTCCTAATCTGTTTGCTTTTTTTGGATTGTCCCCACACACTGAGCAGAAGATTTCAGCATGTTTTGCACAATGACACCTAGGTATTTTTCTGGGGTGGTGATTCCTAATATGGAACCTAGCGTCATGCACCTATAATTTGGATTATTCTTCACAAAGTGCATCATTTTGCATTTGTCCTCTTTGGGATTTCTTAATAGATATTTGCTTGTATGCTTGTCCTGGTGGAGGTGGTGGAGTCGAGAACTGTTCCAGAATTTAAAAAGGCATGGGATAAGCATGTGGGATCACTTAGGAACAGGAAGAATTAGGGGTTACAGAAGATGGGCAGACTGGATGGGTCATATGGCCTTTATCTGCCGTCATGTTTCTATGTTTCTATTCCACCAAGAGCCAACCTCATCAGTGATGTCACAATGGCTCGACTGTCCTATTCTTGGCTTACTTTCCCCCCTTAGTGTGAAGAGTTTCAGTCTCTGGTAACCAGAGCTCATATTGTGATGTCATAATGCCTCATTCCACCAATGCCTAAGAGCCAACCTCATCAGTGATGTCACAATGGCTCAATTGTCCTATTCTTGGCTTACTTTCCCCCCTTAGTGTGAAGAGTTTCAGTCTCTGGTAACCAGAGCTCATATTGTGATGTCATAATGCCTCATTCCACCAATGCCTAAGAGCCAATCTCACCAGTGATGTCACAGTGGCTCAATTGTCCTATTCTTGGCTTACTTTCTCCCCTTAGTGTGAAGAGTTTGTCTCTGGTAACCAGAGCTGATATTGTGATGTCATAATGCCTCATTCCACCAATGCCTAAGAGCCAACCTCATCAGTGATGTCACAATGGCTCGTCCTATTCTTGGCTTACTTTCCCCCCTTAGTGTGAAGAGTTTCAGTCTCTGGTAACCAGAGCTGATATTGTGATGTCATAATGCCTCATTCCACCAATGCCTAAGAGCCAACCTCATCAGTGATGTCACAATGGCTCAATTGTCCTGTTCTTGGCTTACTTTCCCCCCTTAGTGTGAAGAGTTTCAGTCTCTGGTAACCAGAGCTCATATTGTGATGTCATAATGGGAATAGGCTTAGGAATAACCTAAGGAAGTATTATTTCACAGAAAGGGTGGTGGAGGGGTGGAATGGCCTCCCGGTGGAGGTGGTGGAGTCGAGGACTGTTCATGGGATAAGCATGTGGGATCGCTTAGGAACAGGAAGAATTAGGGGTTACAGAGGATGGGCAGACTGGATGGGTCATTTGGCCTTTATCTGCCGTCATGTTTCTATGTTTCCTGTGGTTGGCTGACCTATGAATATTGGTGTTCTTTTCATAGTCTTTAATTATATTGTACTGTAAACTGCTTAGATATGTTGAATGGAGTTGGTATATCAAACCATAATATAGTATAAACTATTAAAATTCATCGGCCATTTAGAAGCCCTGGCTTCCAGTCTTGTAGGATTCTCCTCAATTTGTCATGGTCCGCATGCGATTTAACAACTTGGAACAGTTTTGTGACATCAGCAAATGTAATCACCTCATTCATTGTTCCCATTTCTAGATCATTTATAAATACATTAAAAAGCACCTGTTCTACTACAGATCCCAGTGGCAATTCCACTATTCGCCTTCCTCCATTAAGTGAATTGGCCATTCATCCCTACTCTCTGATTTCTATCTTTTAACCTGTTTCCAATCCACAACAGAACACTGCGCCCATGACTTTTAATTTTTTTTCTCAGGAGTTTCTTATGAAGGACTTTGTGAAAAAGCAGATGCTCACCTTTATCTCTATGTTTATTTTAAAAAAATAGTAAATTGGTGAAGAAAGATTTCCCTTGGCTTAATCCATGTTGATTCTGTTCCATTAAATCATGTTTGTGTATGTGTTCAGTAACTTTGTTCTTTACAATAGATTCGATCATTTTGCCCGGATCACCCTGGATCCCTTTCTAAAAACTGGTGTTAGATTAGCTACCTTCCAATCTTCAGGTACCATGGACAATTCTAATGACAGGTTACAGATCACTAATAGTAGATCAACAAATTCCTTTTTGAGTTGTTTCAGTACCATCTGGTCCAGGTGATTTATTGCTCTTTAGCTTGTCGATTTGGCTTATTACATCTTCCAGGTTCGCTGAGATTTGTTTCAGTTCCTGTGTATCATCACCCTTAAATACCATTTCTGGCCTTTTTATAGGATAGTAGCATAATAACTGGGTATATATGTGTATATGTGTTTAGGTGCAAGGACTTACATTAGTCATAGAGCTGGTGTAAATGCGCATGCACGTAACTTATGGTATTCTGTGATTTACGTGCCTAAGTCTGCCCCACCCATGCTTCACCCAGACTGCCCATTTGAACACTCACCTGCAAAGTATGAGGTATCAAAGATATGTGCATTGTTACAGAACAGCGCTTAGCCAAATTATTGTCATTTATGTGCTATGAACCTAATTCTATATATGTTATCTAAAAAATTGGCACTGATCGAAAACATGCTTAAGCGTATTCTATAAGTTGCATCTAAAGTTAGGTGCGGCTTATAGAATATACATAACGCTGTCCATGGGACTAAAATTTAGACACAGTTTATAGAATATGTGTAACGCCGCGCATGTGACTAAAATCTAGGCGCAGCAAATTACGCCAATGAAAACCTGGTATAAATGCCCATGCCTGCAAGAGACTAGGCCAGGCCTGGGGTAAGGCCGCCCCGCCTCCGTCCCCCGCTGCCTCTGCCGCTGCAGTCCGCGGTCTCACCTGCCTGCCTCCACGGCTACGGGCCCCCTTCATTCAAAGCGGCAGTCACACATCGCGTCTCTTCTGGCTTTCCCTCCCTGTGTCCCGCCCTCGTCTGATGTAACTTCCGGTTTCCACGAGGGCAGGACACAGGGAGGGAAGGCCTGAAGAGACGTGATCTGCGACCGCTGCTTTGAATGAAGGGGGCCCAGAGCTGTGGAGGCAGGTAGGTGAGATCGGGGACTGCACTGCCGGTGGTCTGACCCCAGCGCCGGACCCCCTTGGAGGCCCGGGGAATTTTGCCCCCCCTGCCCCCCCTCTCGGCGGCCCTGCCCATGCCTAAATTTAGGCGCAAAATGGGTTATTCTATAACACTTCGTGTAAATTTTAGGAATGCCCACAATCCACCCATGCTGCTCCCATGGCCATTCCCCGTTTTGAGATCCGTGCAGTAGAATTTATGTTGGCTACTTTGTAGAATACGCTTAGCGCGTAGTGCTTGTAAATTCTAAATAGTCCCAATTAGTGTTGGTAATTGCTTGTTAACATCCAATTATCGATGCTGATTGGCTCGTTACTCAAGTTATGCGACCAAATCGGCTATATGTGCCGAGTCACGCTCGTAACTGTAGGCACCATATATAGAATCCGGGGGGGGGGGGGGGTGTTCACGTACACATGTAAGTAATTAGAATTCTGCTATTTACGTGCACATAAGCTGCCTAACCTTTAAGTGGTTTCTTAAAGAATTTACCTCTGAAATATTTTGTTTCTGTCATCTGAGTGGATGCTAAACCGTTTTAGCACATTCTCAATGATATTAGCCATAAAGCAAAACCAACGTTAAATAAATGAAATAAATACAAAACCAAAAGGAAAGACAGAAAAGTCTTTTCCAAGCACAGAAATTTTGAAAGTGTGATCAGGCTCGGGTGATGTGGGGCAGGGTACGAAAGGTCTAGGATTAAGAACGCATCTTGCAAGGAAGATCCGAGTGGAAAATGAAAGAGTAGAGACTGGAGCACGCTGGGCCAGGAATACAGCTGGAGGGCAATTTTCTAAATATTTTCTAAATCTCTCTCTCTCTCTCTCTCTCCTCTGTGTGTCTGTCTGTCCCTCTTCCTTTCTCTTTCTCCCTCTGTCTTTCTGTGTTGCTTCCCTCTCTTTGTCTGTCTGTCTCTGTTTCTCTCTCTCTCTGCCTCTGTGGGTCCCCCCCTCTCTCCAGTCTATCTTTCTGTCTCTGTCTTTCTCTCTCCCTTTCTGTCTGTCTCTCTCTCTCTCTCTCTCTGTGTCCCCTCTTCCTCTGTCTTTCTCTTTCTTTCTACTACTACTACTACTTTTCATTTCTCCTTCTCTGTCTCTTACCTTCTCCCCCCCCCCCCCCCCCCTCTCTCTGCCTCTGCCTGTCTCTGTCTCACCCTCTCTGTCTGGCTGTTTCTCTCACTTTCACTCTCTGTCTGTCTGTCTCTCCCTCTTTCTTTCTCTCCCTCCCCCCTCTCCTCCTGTCTGTCTGACTGTCTCTCTCACATTCACTCTCTGTCTGTCTCTCCCTCTCTCTTTCTCTCTGTCTTTGTCTGTCTGTCTCTCTATATATACATGTGTACTTAAGGATGCTGGATTGTAATACAAAAATAATTTTGCCTGATCTTTTTTTTTAATACCAACAAATCTATCTTGGTTCCAACCCCATAGAGCGCTGGATATATGAAGAGCATTTCTATAACTGGGCGCCACATTTCCACGCCACTTGCACTCGTGAATGCACAGAACACCTGCACTGCAGTGCGTAAACACACACTAATGTGCATGCCAGCAAAGGGACTATTCTGTATGGGTATGTAAAAGAGACGTGGAGGGGCATTTTCAAAAGAAACGTCCAAGTTGCGATTTGGACGTCCTTGCAAAACGGCGAAATCTAGTGGCAGGGAAACCCGTATTTTCGAAAAAAGATGGACGTCCATCTTTCATTTCGAAAATACCGTCAGAGATGTCCAAATCCTTAAATTTGGACGTCCCTAGACATGGACGTTTCTGATTTGCAGCGATTTTCGAAACCAAAGACGTCCGTGTCAAAAACGACCAAATGCAAGCCCTTTGGTCGTGGGAGGAGCCAGCATTCGTAGTGCACTGGTCCCCCTGACATGCCAGGACACCAACCGGGCACCCTAGGGGGCACTGCAGTGGACTTCAGAAATTGCTCCCAGGTACATAGCTCCCTTACCGTGTGTGCTGAGCACCCCCCCCCAAAACCCACTACCCCCAACTGTTCACCACTACCATAGCCCTTACGGGTGAAGGGGGACACTTATATGTGGGTAAAGTGGGTTTCTGGTGGGTTTTGTACGTGCAGGATGTCAGACTCACAGAAACAGAAACTTGCCCTTGCAGATCAGCAACGCGGCCGCACCGGAGAAGAGGACTTCGGCTGGCGGGGGGTTGGGGACCCCCGCCAGCAAAGGTCCCCGATGGCAGGGGAGGGTTGGCAGCGGCAGGAAGAGGTTGGTGCCGGGGGGGGGGGGGGTCAAAGGTGGCGGCGGCGGCGGGGAGGGTCAAAATGACAGCGGGGGTTAGAAATGGTGGTGGGGGGCTAAAATGTGCCTCCTCATCTCGGGCTTTGGACCCCCCCTCCTGCCGGAGTCTGGCTATATCCCTGCTGTATTGTACTGGTAACCAATGAAGTTTTTGCAAAAATGGTGTGATGTGGTCACGTCGCTTGCAACCTTCCATGAGTCTTGCTGCTGCATTCTGGATCAATTGGAGCTGGTGCAGACCCTTTGCAATTATTCTATGTTTAATCATTTTTATTGAAGATCATACAAACATTATATAACACATTTACATCATCATGGCAGATACTCCAAAACATTCCAGAGTGCTAACGACCATTGTATGCAGACCATATTAAACTTTATTCCCCCCCCCTTCCCCCCCCTCCCAGTCCTCCCTACCCCTTCCTACCCTCCCACCCAGGTATCTTCGTTACGCTTACCTCCCCTCAACCGGCACCAACCTATCATGTGAGTGAGTTAACCAATAAGCTACGAGCTCTACCCGAGAGCGCCCTGCACGTACGGTTCCCAAATCTCCCCAAAGCGGCGTCTACTTCTTGGACTACCGTGCACACTACGTGCCTCCATTGTCACCAGTGAATGCAACATATTTCTCCATAGCCAGTATGAGGGCCCTCCAATGTTGCAGTATGCACTGTTTCCCAATCAAAATAGCCTTATAGAGGAATAATCTCTCCATAGGTCGCAAATCTTTCCCACTCCCACCTAGTCCTAACACTATGCTTCGTGGCAACAAACTTAGCTTTTTATATAGCAGGGACTCGCAGAATTCCATAATCCTACCCCAAAACTTCTTAATTTCAGGACATTCCCATAGCATATGATATAGGGACGCTCTCTGAAAATTACATTTAATACACTTGGGCTCTTGTATATTTCCAGTATAATATGCCTGTATGGGGGAGAAATACCCTCTCAAGATTATCCTAAATTGTATGTCCCTGTGTCGAGCACTGGTCACCTTGTATGCAATCTCCTTCAGAAACTGGGCAATGTCACCACTCCTAACCTCCACCCTCATATCCGCTGACCACCTCCTGGCCACCTCTCCATAATCTTGCTGCACCGTTATCATACCCAGTTGTCTATAAAGTACAGACACCGAGGTCTGCTCTCTGCCCGGAGGCAAGAATAAGTCTTTGCAATCATTCTAGTGCAGAGTGCATTACAGTAATCCATTAGAATCCATTATAGTATTCTTTTACCAGCCCTTTCCTAATAATTCATAGCACCCTGTTTGCTTTTTTTGGCCGCCACTGCCTTTGGAATATAATACTCTTTGATAGTACTTTGCTGATCTGAATTTCAGCCTTGCTCTTATGCTTTTATGCTTATTTACGTGTTCTGTATTCTATGTTTCCACTGATTTATTGTTTCTTACACATATTGTAAAATGCTAGTGGCAGGCATTCTATAGATTGAAATTCTAGACAAACAAACAAATAAATCTAATGGCTTGATACGTTATTGCATTTGGTTTAATTTTATTATTCTTTCTGAACCAACGGAATGCTTGTGGAGTGCTCCATTAAAACTGCCCCATCCGTCTCCCCTCTAGGTCAGAGACGCCCACAGAGGCTGGAAAGAATTCCAGAAGCCGTGCTCCGCATGCTTTCCCCACTTGCTCTTTGCTTCAGTTTTCAGGAATATATTCCAATGAACGATCTGACAATTTTAACAGAGGGTTCCAGGTTCTTTCAGTCTCAGTTGATCAGCCTCAGAAAGGAGACCATTCTGACTCAGACGGAGCTCCGTGAAATCTTGGGAGGTGGAAGAGGGCCTTCCAGACTCGGGAAAGAACCCTTAGTTCTCCTGTGTAGTCTTGGGGACACGGCAAATATTGGCACTTTAAAAAAATGTTTTACTGCAGATCCTTCATACATTCACTTACTACTACTACTTATCATTTCTAAAGCGCTACTAGACGTAGGCAGCGCTGTACACTTGAACATGAAGAGACAGTCCCTGCTCGACAGAGCTTACATTCTAATTAGGACAGACAAACAGGACAAACAAGAGGAAAGCGCAGGGTACAAATGTAACAAAAATAAAATAAATAAGGGAATATTAAAGTGAGGATGATAAAATAAGGGTTCTGAACAAGGGTTAGGGGATTTTTGGTTTTTTTTTTACCCAGTCTTGCAGAGGATCTGTGGCCCTTCGGACTTGGCTTAGAGGGGAGTTTTGGCTCGTTTATCTAACCTCAGTGGGCTGAAGGTGAAAAGGGCTGAAATCTAGCCAAGGATCTTGGGGTGGTGGTGGTGGTGGGGGGGGGGGGGGTCAGTAAATGATAATATATATTCAATCTGCTAAAAGGACATCATGCAATTTCCTTCCCTTTCATTGAGCTACAATTGAGTAAATAAATTCAGTAACATGTCAAAGGTCTTCAGTCGGGCCTGAGCCTGTTCATTCTGACTGATTTGAGCCGGTCGCAATTATTGCGACTTTCAGCAGTGCCCGGAAGCAGGTCCTGTGACCGAAACGCTGTTTTCATCAAGGTATCAGCATCGGGCAGTTGCAACAGTTTTGATTCAGCGCTGCAGATGCAGATGCAGGGGATAAGTAGTTGCCATTTTTTTGTCTTTCCTTGGTTGGTGGGTTGCAAACTTTGACATCACTGTATATTTAGTAAAAGTTTATACCCATTTTGTTTTTTTTTAAGGTTGAATGGATTAAAGAAAGACATTAATAAAGATTGTACCATGTACAGAGGTTTTGGTTCCGGATAGGCGAATGATAGCTTTACATTTATTCCATCGCATTTAGCAAATCTTATCTTGCCACACTCGCCAATGCGAACACTTCGATCACTTATAGACAATAGACTAGTTATCCCTTCACCACAGAAGGCTAGATGGGAATCTACCAGAAACTCAGCTTTCTTTTTTTTAGCCCCTTCCCTCTGGAACTGCCTCCCTAAAAATCTTACATTAGAAGAGTCCTACATTCAATTTCGCAAATTTTTGAAAACATATCAGAATACGTTTGAAAATAATCCGTGATAAAAGGCAGAATGAATATGCAGTAAAATAATATAACAGTCTATGTACTTGTTATGAATGGTTGTCCAGTATGTGTTGGTGGTGTTATCTTTTAGAATGGTTGTTTTAGCTTGCTGTGCTTTCCTGTCATTTTGATGGAGTTCTTTTATGTTTGTTTTTATCATGATTTTTATATTGCTATGTAAACCGTTCTGTTTTGTGAATACAATTTGAAATGGTATAGTAAATGAATAAACGATTCAGGAGGCTCAGGGGTCTGAAATAGCTAAGGGCTATAAGAGACCGGCTTTTCCTCTTGTTCCTATTTTTAATACTTCAAAGGTCACGAGTGTCAACATGAGAACATGGGGTTTAGAACTCACGAGGAGCCGCCCTTCCAGTGCGTAATACACAGCGGTCACATACAAATCAACAACTTTTCAAGCTCCCAGAAACTAAAATAACTTTACCATAGCTGCCCTCTTCCCATCTTCCAACCACCCTTCCTGCAAGCTGCCACCTATATCCACATCAGGTCACTAGACACACAAGGCATTTCTTCTAGTAAAACAATAGAAATCAAACAAAATAAAACATGGAAAAGAAAATAAGATGATACCTTTTTTATTGGACATAACTTAATACATTTCTTGATTAGCTTTCGAAGGTTGCCCTTCTTCCTCAGATCGGAAATAAGCAAATGTGCTAGCTGACAGTGTATATAAGTGAAAACATTCAAGCATTACTATGACAGTCTGACAGGGTGGGAGGATGGGGGTGGGTCGGAGGTATGCATGGGGACATCAAAGCACATTTGCTTATTTCCGATCTGAGGAAGAAGGGCGACCTTCGAAAGCTAATCAAGAAAAGTATTAAGTTATGTCCAATAAAAAAGGTATCATATTATTTTCTTTTCCATGTTTTATTTTGTTTGATTTCTATTGATAACCTTAAGAGTGGACTAACACGGCTACCACACTCCTCTACTTCTAGTAAAACAGAAATACAATTTGATCGTATTGTCGTCCCGATAACATATCTAAGCTTGTGCACATATGGCCTGTAAAGGGGCAATTTATCAAGGTCGCTAAAATGCAGGATGCGGAGCAGAAATTCTATAATGACATCTGGGTGTCCAGATTCCATTATCGAATAGAGCATGTCTGCACCTGGCCATCAACAAGGCGCCATCACTTACGCCACGTAAAAGGCAGGTATAAATGTTAGCATGGAATTCTGCTGTGGTAACATAGTAAATGACAGCAGTCTGCCCAACAAGATAAACTCATTTTACATGGTATGTGATACTTTATACCTGAGTTTGATTTGTCCCTGCCTTTCTCAGGGCACAGACTGCAGAAGTCTACCCAGCACTGTTCTTGTACTAAAAGTTCTGAAGCTAACGTCAAAGCCCCTTAAAATTTACACTCTAGCTCATCCCTATCCAGTCACAGTCAGGGCGTAGACCGTAGAAGTCTGCCCAGCACTGGTTTTGCTTACCAATTACCGGCGTCGCCATCCAATCTCTGCTAAGATTCCGTGGATCCATTCCTTCTAAACAGGATTCCTTTGTGTTTATCCCACACATATTTGAATTCCGTTACCGTTTTCATCTCCACCACCTCCCGCGAGAGGGCATTCCACGTATCCACCACCCTCTCCGTGAAAAAATACTTCCTGACATTAGTCCTGACTCTGCCCCCCTTCAACTTCAATTCATGTCAAAAAGTTCTACCACCTTCCCGTCTCTGAAAAAGGTTCATTTGCGGATTATAGTGGTGCGTAAATGATAGTATTCTGTAACTTATGATCAGAATTTGGGACCTGCTCATGTCTGTGCCCCTCTTGTAACTGCATACTATGCAGATTGCCTGCCACGGGAGGAGAAGGGGGGTTATAGCACAGTGTTATAGAATATTGGGGTTGGGTGTATTATTTGTCCATCAGGATTTACACCAGGATTCAGCAGGAATCCACTCTAAGCGCTCAGCCTGGAGCCACTGTACCCTCTAAGCTCAGCGGAAGTCCTCCACCTGCAGTGCTTCCAGTGGGTGGCGCTGTTTCACTATCACATTTTCAATAGTGAGGGACAGACAAGCTCTATAGGACTCCAGGGAACTCACCTGTCCCTAGCGATTGGAAGCACAATATTGAAGCACCTACTGGCAACAATGCAGTTGGAGGACTCAGCTTAGAGGGAACCGTGCCCAGAGTGCTCTTCACAGAACAGAGCTTGGCGTGGATTATTCCTGGTGTCTATTTTTGAGCAGCATTTATAGAATTCTTCCCTAAGAGTATAGAATTACTGCCAAATTCTCTCTCTCTCTATATATATAATGTTTATTTGTTGCATTTGTATCCCACGTTTTCCCACCTATTTGCAGGCTCAATGTGGCTTACATTTGCCGTAGTGGCGGTTGCCATTTCCGGGTAACAGAATTACAAATGGTGTTGCGTTAAGGTGCAACATACATGTTGACATACATTTGCCGTAATGGCGGTTGCCATTTCCGGGTAAGAGAATTATACATGGTATTGCGTTAAGGTGCAGACATGCATGGTGACATACATGGAGCGTAACATATATGAAACAGGGCGTGGTGTATATATTTATCATGTGTATACATACATGGTAAAGCAGAATATGTTATGGTGCTGCATGAAGGTTCCTGAGTAATAGCTTGGATTGTAGTATACATTCGCCATACCAGAGTAAAAGATACAATTGGTAATTACATAAAGAACATGGATGACATAATAGAATTAAGCAATCAGGTATAGAGAGATAACATTCGGAATATCAGGTAAATGGTAATGCGCTGCAGTTCCTGTTATGGATCGTTGTGTAATGCCTTGTTGAAGAGATGAGTCTTCAGTGACTTGCGAAAGTTGATTAGGTCGTAGATTGTTTTCAGGTCAAGTGGCAATGCGCTCCACAACTGCGTGCTCATGGAGGAAAAGCTGGACGCATGCATTAATCTGTATTTTAGTCCTTTACAGCTGGGGAAGTGAAGATTCAGGAATGTGCGTGCTGATCTTTTGGCGTTCCTGGGTGGCAAGTCTTTAAGGTCTGACATATAGGCCGGGGCAAATTGCAGGCACGACTTAAGTGATTAACAAGCCCCCTCCCAAAAAAGAAAACAAATATCACCCACTTAGGCCCAGGTTCTATACATGGTAACTAAAATTGTGCGTGTAAATTTGACAGTCGGCCAAAGTACATGCACAACTTAATTGATTAACCAGGCAATCGGCGCTGATAATTGGCCAGTAACATGCAATTAATCAGCACTAATTAAATTTACACCTGCAACTTTCTGTAAATTCTAACGACTGGATTTGAAAAGGGGGCATGGCCATGGGAGGGGCATAGGTGGGTTGTAGGCATTCCTAAAATTTACGGGCACAGTTATAGAATATACCCGATCCATGTCTAAGTTAGGCGCGAGCATTTACACCAGGTTTTAGTTGGCGTAAACAGTCACACCTAAATTTTAGTAACCGGGACGGGCACTGTATTCTATAAACCACGCCTAACCTTAAGCAAAGGTCTATAGAATAGCACTGTGTGTTTTTCCGGCTCTGGTTTTGTTCGTGCTATATATAGAATCCAGCCCTCAGCACATGCGGATAGTAAAACTAACGAAGAATGCTTTACCATGTCCTGCATTAGGTCATTCTTCTTTTAAGCAAGGATTAGTGCCAGGGCCGGTTAAGCAATTACGGGGCCCTGTGCAGACCAGTTCGGTGAGGCCCTGGCTCCTTGCCTAGCCCTGCCCCTTTCCATGAGTTCATTTTCTAATTTGTGCTCTGCCCCAACCTAGCCTCAGCGTGCCCTCCCAGAACCTACCTTAATGTGCCTTGGTGGTCTAGAGGCCTCTTTAGGGCAGGAAACCCCCCCACTCTTTCCTGCCCGCTGCCTCTGCTCTGCTCGCTGCTGTCTCTTCTTCAAAATGGCTGACGAGACTTTAAGCGGTGGCCATTTTGAAGAATTTGGTAGCAGCAGTGGGCAGGAAAGGGTGGGTTCCTGCCCTGAAGAGGCCACCAGACCACCAGGTGTTGCGTTAAGGTAGGTTCGGGGTGGGCTGTGGGGCCCCTAGGAACGCAAGGCACTCTGCGGCCGCCCCTGCCTAAGACCGGCGACTTGGCCTCTTAATCTAGGCCCCCCTGTTACAAATTTACATGCATATTTTATAAACTAAACTGGGAGATTTGTATATATTACATAGCAGGTGTAAATATGTACAGCTATTTTCTGTGGGATCATTTTCAAAGGGAAAGATATGTGCGTACTTTCCCTTTGAAAATTGCTGCAGTATATATGCATATTCAGTGCATAAGTTAGGCAGCATTGCTCTCCTGGTCACCAACTGCTGGCCATTGTAATCCAAGCTACTAATTGGATTTTCTTATTTCCTTCCTGGAACATGCTGGCCATGTCCTAGTGCATGTAAAAATAGTGTTTACAGTAAGTTATTCATGAATAAATAGGACCGACTGTGCTGCTATTTCTTTTCCCTTCCAGTATAAATAGCCAACTGGCTGCCAGTTTGGATACTGGGCAGTGCAATCCAGAAAACCAGCTGGCAACTTGCACAGTGTATCCCTCCCAGATGGGCCGTCAGCTGCATGGCAGTGGTGAATGACAGTGGAAATTGGTTTATTCCTGGGTAAACAGACGAAAACGTTGAGGTATTTGCAATTAAGAAGTGAGCTTCCTCTTCCAGTGTAGATCGCCAAGTCAATGTTGGGTTTTCTACTGTGGAAAACCAACTGTCAACAAGTTCGCACCTTGCCCTCCATTCAAGGAGTTACAGTTTAGCATTGTTCCTGCTGGAGGGCAACTGAAGTGGTTGTAGGGCATGGCTAAGAAATGCAGTGCATGGACAGTGCTGTAATAAGAGCCATTAACGTATCGTAGAAATAAGCAGAGGGGTCGATTTGAAGCAGAGAACTGATTTGTTATTGCAGAGTGACTTAGTCATGTTGGCAGTCATCTGTTCATATTCTGAACGATGAGTTAAATAATTGGTTTTTTTCTCTTTGCCTCCCAGAGTCTAGAAATGAACGTGGGGAAGCTGGGAAAAGCATTTTGCTGCAGTAATTCATTTATTCCTTAGGAGTCCAAAGACGTAAAAAAGAAACAGGGAAGAGAAATAGTTGAGCTGTGTGCAGTCAGAACTTTTCCTTCTCTTTCCAAGGAAAATAACCTGCGTTCAGCCAAGCCTGGCCGCAAGCCATTCGGTGTCAGAGGACTGACAGGGAAATGTGTCTGCTTTACCCCCTTCTGGAGTGATAAAATGTGTTCTGGTCAGTATCCTAAGGTGTGCTTTAAGTTACTAAGTACTCTGTTTTCGTCAGAAAAGTGGGTAAAGAGGGTATATCAGTGTTGGTTGGTTTTGTGAAGGTCTTTCCTCTGACCCTTCTTATAGGTATTAGCAAACAGGGAGTCCAGAACTCAATGGGATATATGACAGGGGCGGGACGGGAGTCCAGAGCCCGAGGTGAGGGGGCACATTTTAGCCCCCCCCCCCAGCACCGCCAACCCCCCCACCATTTTTGATCCCCCCTTCGCCGCCGCCACCACCACCAACAACTTTGACCCCCCCCCTGCTGACGACCCTCTAGACCCCCCTGCTGCCGCCGATGCGCAAGGCTTTGTTCTGTTTCTGTGAGTCTGACGTCCTGCACATAGTACATGCAGGATGTCGGACTCACAGAAACAGAACGAAGCCTTGCGCCGGAAGAAGTGGACCTCGGCTGGCGGGGGTTGGGGTCCCCTGCCAGCAAAGGTAGCCAACGGCGGGGGAGGGTTGATGGCGGGAGGGTGGTCGATATGGTCATCGGCAGCCTTACGCCCCTCACCCCAATTTTTTTTTTTTTTGTTACATTTGTACCCCATGCTTTCCCACTCATGGCAGGCTCAATGCGGCTTACATGGGGCAATGGAGGGTTAAGTGACTTGCCCAGAGTCACAAGGAGCTGCCTGTGCCTGAAGTGGGAATCGAACTCAGTTCCTCAGGACCAAAGTCCACCACCCTAACCACTAGGCCACTCCTCCACTGTTGCTACTATTTGAGATTCTACATGGAATGTTGCTATTCCACTAGCAACATTCCATGTAAAAGTCGGCCCTTGCAGATCACCAATGTGGCCGCGCAGGCTTCTGCTTCTGTGAGTCTGACGTCCTGCACGTACGTGCAGGACGTCAGACTCACAGAAACAGAAGCCTGCGCAGCCTTCTACATGGAATGTTGCTAGTGGAATAGCAACATTCCATGTAGAATCTCCAATAGTAGCAACATTCCATGTAGAATCTCCAATAGTGGCAACATTCCATGTAGAACCTCCAATAGTAGCAACATTCCATGTAGAATCTCCAATAGTATCTATTTTATTTTTGTTACATTTGTACCCTGCGCTTTCCCACTCATGGCAGGCTCAATGCGGCTTACATGGGGCAATGGAGGGTTAAGTGACTTCCCCAGAGTCACAAGGAGCTGCCTGTGCCGGGAATCGAACTCAATTAACTTTCGGGACCCTAATCAGCTTTCCTCCCAAGACATTATTCAGAATGCTGCAGCAAGACTCATAGAAGGTTGCAAGCGACGTGACCTCATCACACCATTTTTTCAAAAACTTCACTGGCTATCAGTACAATACAGGGTTTTATTTTTATTTTATTTATTTATTGATTTGTTACATTTGTATCCCACATTTTCCCACCTATTTGCAGGCTCAATGTGGCTTACATAGTACCGTGAAGGCGTTCGCCAACTCCAGTTGAGAAACAAATACATAGTGATGTTATAGTCTAATAGGTTCATAGTTACAGACGCAATTAGGAATAGTAAAGAGAGATATATAGTGTTCGTTACGAGGTTTGGTTACGTTGTGTTGCAGGGGTTCAGGCACTTAAGTTGGGTCAGAGGGGTACGCCTTTTCGAACAGGTGGGTCTTTAGTGATTTCCGGAATTTAAGGTGGTCATATGTTGTTTTCACAGCTTTTGGTAGTGCATTCCACAATTGTGTACTTATGTAGGAGAAGCTGGATGCATAGCTTGATTTATATTTGAGTCCTTTGCAATTTGGGTAGTGGAGATTTAAGTATGTTCATGTAGATCTGACTGCGTTTCTGGTTTGGAGGTCTATGAGGACTGTCATGTATCCCGGGGCTTCGCTATAGATAATTTTATGGACCAAGGTACAGATTTTGAAAGCTATGCATTTTTTGACTGGGAGCCAGTGTATTTTTTCTCGGAGGGGTTTGTCCCTTTCGAATCGCGTTTTTCCAAATATGAGTTTGACTGCTGTGTTTTGAGTGTTCTGAAGTTTCTTTAGTAGTTGCTCTTTACATCCCGCATAGATTCCGTTGCAGTAGTCAACGTAGCTTAGTACCATTGATTGTATCAGGTTGCGGAAAGTATCCCTTGGGAAGAATTGTTTCAGGCATTTGAGTTTCCACATTGAGTGGAACATTTTCTTGGTTGTAGAGTTCACTTGGTTCTCGAGTGTGAGGTTACGGTCGATTGTGACCCCGAGAATTTTCAGGCTGTCTGATATAGGGAGGGTGTGATCTGGGGTGTTTAAGTTTGTGGGTTTGTTCATGTTGTGTTGAGATGAGAGGATGAGGCAGTGTGCTTTTTCTATGTTGAGTTTTAATTGGAAAGAATTTGCCCAATTTTAAACTCGATGTCTGATCTTCAAGGCCCTTAAAGGAAATGGCACCGAGTACCTGAAGAACAGGATGATCCTCCACACACCACCAAGGACACTAAGGTCCTCTCAAGGAGTATCACTAACCACACCCTCTCCAAAATACATTACACGATGTGATACCCGCAAGCGAGTCTTCTCCAGAGTAGCCCCCACACTCTGGAATGCATTGCCTGAAAGGCTCCGCTTAACACAAGACTACCTCTATTTCAGGAAGCAGGTGAAAGCTTGGCTCTTCAACCAAGCCTTGAACGGAAGACGTAACTAACTTGTTAGTCTCACTCACACACACGAGGAGTGACACGGGCTGCACATACTGCAGCGGGACATGTTTATCCACTCCTACCCTAGCTGAGATAATACTTAACAACTTCTCTGGCCTCATGTGCAACTTTCTTTAAATTAGTCCCCTTACTTTCTAACTCCTCTGTCTTACCTATCTATTTGTTAACCATCTCTCTGACTTCATCTTCAACTTTGTTTAAATTAGTCACCTTATTTTCTAAGAATCCTCCTTAATGACTTGATTCCATTCTATATCTAAACCAACTAATACTGATCCCTTCTAATTTGATTATGTTAATCATATTATCACTATTGGTCATTATATCTTACCTGTTTTATTTTGTGTTATATAAATCATTCTACTGACCTATTTACCTAATTTCTTACACAGTAATATGTCAGATTAGACCAAACCCTTACTCTAGTTATGATGATACCTTTTGCAATATAATGTAAGCCACATTGAGCCTGCAAATAGGTGGGAAAATGTGGGGCACAAATGCAGCAAATAAATAAATAAATAAATACATAAATAACTCCTCTTACTCTCTTACCTATCTATATGTTCCATCTTTGCTTATACCCTACGCTGTCAATTAAAATGTTCTATTACGTATTGTGTTGACGTTGTAAGTAGTAACTGTGCCATACTTTGTATTGTTGTTTGAATATTTTTACTGCTATAATTGTCTATTGCTCATGTTTGATTTATTCTTACTGTACACCGCCTTGAGTGAATTCCTTCAAAAAGGCGGTAAATTAATTCTAATAAATAAAGAAATAAATAATCGCCCAGAATCCATCTATGGTGCCCATCCAAGATGAGCCAATTAGTGCCAATAAGTGGGTGTTAATAATTTGCGGACACTGCTTGCTAGGCGCTATTCCATAACAATGGATGCTCCGAATGGGCGTGGCCTAGGGAAGTGCGTGGGCGGATCAGGAGCGTTCCTAAAATTTGTGTGCAGTGTTTTGGAATATTGGGGGATGAATTACATCTGGTGTCAGCAGGCAAATTTGGGCACCAAAATTGTCCCTCAACACTATTCTACACAGGGAGCTGATCTTTGAGTGCCCATTTTTTTTTAGTGTCACTTACTGAATCTAGCCCTATGCTTTTAAATATTAAACTCTGGTGTGTGTGTGTGTGTGTATGTATATATATATAGTAGTATACTATGCCATACTTTGTATTGCTATTTGAAGTCTATTGCTTATGTTTGACTTATTCTTGCTGTCCACCGCCTTGAGCGAATTCCTTCAAAAAGGCGGTAAATAAATCCTAATAAATAAATAAATATTATAGACACAAAGAACGAGAGCGATTTCCAAGTCATTTACACACAAAGGTAGAAACAGAGAAAAACAGAGGCAGATAACGGCACCCTGTCAAAAGAAACCGGTCAAAAAAACCAGACAAAAAAGTTCCCAACATAAAAGTCCCTGACAAAATAGACTCCTGACAAAAGGGTCTGATGAAATAGATTTACTGAGAAAGTCCAGGGCTTGTCACTTGAAAGTCCTGGCACCTGCCTACGGCTTGACTTCACTATCCACACTTGGTATCTAGTGAGAATCATAAATCTGCTTGACAAGATAATCCAGCTTGATTAAGGAGGTTTCCCTGCCCTGTTTTGTGTAGAGTCTGTTTTGTCTTGGGGTATTTTTGGTGGGGTTTTTTTTGTCATGGTCTATTATGTCGGGGTGCTGCAGATAACGACCATACGGCCTGTCCAGTTTGCCCATCCATGCCATCTGCTCTCCCGTTCACTCTCTTAGTCAGCCTATGTACTTGTTCCAAGGTTTCTTGAATTCAGATACTTTGTTCGTCTCCACTGGGAGACTGTTCCACTAATTCACCACCCTTTCTGTGAAGAACTAGTTCCTCAGGTTTATTTATTTATTTATTTATTGGGATTTATTAACTGTCTTTATGAAGAGATTCAACCAGTACAGTTTCACATAATACTTACAATTTTTTTTAGCACAACAATAGTAAAACAATAAAGAATAAACATAAATGCAATAAATGAGGTAAACATTGAGCCTGCAAATAGGTGGGAAAATGTGGGGTACAATGAAACAAATAAACTTGAAAACAGTAAATTGAAACCTAATAATAGAACTATTCTGAAACAGTATCAAAAATATACATATTTAACAGCACTTTTTCTGCAGGTGCCCCCCTTCCCCCCCCCCCCAAGTCCTTATACTTTTGGAAAAAGCAAACAAGTGATTCATGTCTACCTGTTCTACTCCACTCATGCTTTTATAAATCTCTATATCAAAATTACAAAAACCATCAGTTTGAAACACACAAATAGACCTTCATGGTTTCCAAGAAGACCAAACCAAAATACTTATCAAAATTGAATCCTCAAAATCTCCCAGTGAGGAAATTCAATTAGAATAATAGCATAACACAGTGATACTCACTCATCTGATAATGGAGTAAAGTTAGTATCGTCGGTTTCTATTCTTATTAATGGAGGGGGGGGGAGGGGGGGGGGAAGGAACCAATGTCCACAGCCGCTGCCTTGATTTTCTCTCCTCTCATGCCATCCTCGATCCGCTTCAATCCGGTTTTCGCCCTCTTCACTCGACAGAAACAGCACTCTCTAAAGTCTGTAATGACCTGTTCCTTGCCAAATCCAGAGGCCACTACTCCATCCTCATCCTCCTCGATCTATCCGCCGCTTTTGACACTGTCAATCATGACTTACTTCTTGCCACACTGTTCTCATTTGGGTTCCAGGGCTCTGTCCTCTCCTGGTTCTCCTCCTATCTCTCCCACCGCACCTTCAAAGTTCACTCTCATGGATCTTCCTCCACACCCATCCCCTTATCTGTTGGTGTTCCCCAGGGATCGGTCCTTGGACCCCTTCTTTTCTCAATCTACACCTCTTCCCTGGGCTCCCTGATCTCATCTCATGGTTTCCAGTATCATCTCTATGCTGATGACACCCAACTGTATCTCTCCACACCAGACATCACCGCGGAGACCCAGGCAAAGGTATCGGCCTGCTTATCCGACATTGCTGCTGGATGTCCAACCGCCACCTGAAACTGAACATGTCCAAGACCGAGCTTATCATCTTTCCACCAAAACCCACTTCTCCTCTTCCTCCACTTTCTATCTCAGTTGATAACACCCTCATCCTCCCCGGCTCATCTGCCCGCAACCTCGGAGTCATCTTTGACTCCTCTCTCTCCTTCTCTGCGCATATCCAGCAGATAGCCAAGACCTGTCGCTTCTTCCTCTTTAACATCAGCAAAATTCGCCCTTTCCTCTCTGAACACACCACCCGAACTCTCGTCCACGCTCTCATTACCTCTCGCCTGGACTACTGCAACTTACTCCTCACCGGCCTCCCACTTAGCCATCTATCCCCCCTTCAGTCTGTTGAGAACTCTGCTGCACGTCTCATATTCCACCAGAACCGATATACTCATATCACCCCTCTCCTCAGGTCACTTCACTGGCTACCAATCAGATACCGCATTCAATTCAAGCTTCTCCTTCTTACCTACAAATGCACTCAGTCTGCTGCCCCTCACTATCTTTCTACCCTCATCTCCCCTTACGTTTCCGCCCGTAACCTCCGTTCACAGGATAAATCCCTCCTCTCAGTACCCTTCTCCACCACCGCCAACTCCAGGCTCCGCTCATTCTGCCTCGCCTCACCCTATGCTTGGAACAACCTTCCTGAACCCTTACGCCAAGCCCCCTCCCTGCCCGTCTTCAAGTCTTTGCTTAAAGCCCACCTCTTCAATGCTGCGTTCGGCATCTAACCCTTGCCGTTCGGTGAATCCAGACTGCCCCAATTTGACTGCCCCTATCGGACCGACCGTTCACTTGTCTATTAGATTGTAAGCTCTTTGAGCAGGGACTGTCTCTCTTTGTTAAATTGTACAGTGCTGCGTAACCCTAGTAGCGCTATAGAAATGTTAAGTAGTAGTAGTAAGTAGTAGTAATGTAAAAAAAAATCTCCCGCTATCGGAGAAAAACATTTGGTTACAAAAAGCCAACCTCAAGTCTTACCAATTAAATAGAAACCATGAAGGAATGTAATGTGATAAATATACAAAACAACTCACAATCATGTTCAAAAAATGCAAAAAAAACTGGCAGAAACTGCAGGAAAATATCACCACAACAGATCCCCCCCCAAAAAACAGCAAACAGTCTGTAGCCAAATACTTATCAGAGTCCACGGTTCCCTCTGATAAAGTCTTTATGTAGAAAAGTCCATTGCTCCCACGATATTCAATCACCAATCTGCGGACGACAGTGCACTGCTCAAACCAGCTGCCTTTCTGCTCTTCAACCAGAGCGCCTTGTTTCGCTGGAGTTTGCTGCTTCAGGAAGAGTCCAAAAAATGAACTACATAATTGCTACCACTAATCCCAAGATGGCTACGTTTTTTTGATGTTGGGGCTCTTTAAATCAGGCAGCTACTTTGATTGGTGGATACATAAGTTACATAAGTACATAAGTAGTGCCATACTGGGAAAGACCAAAGGTCCATCTAGCCCAGCATCCTGTCACCGACAGTGGCCAATCCAGGTCAAGGGCACCTGGCACGCTCCCCAAACGTAAAAACATTCCAGACAAGTTGTACCTAAAAATGAGGAATTTTTCCAGTCCATTTAATAGCGGTCTATGGACTTGTCCTTTAGGAATCTATCTAACCCCTTTTTAAACTCCGTCAAGCTAACCGCCTGTACCACGTTCTCCGGCAATGAATTCCAGAGTCTAATTACACGTTGGGTGAAGAAAAATTTTCTCCGATTCGTTTTAAATTTACCACACTGTAGCTTCAACTCATGCCCTCTAGTCCTAGTATTTTTGGATAGCGTGAACAGTCGCTTCACATCCACCCGATCCATTCCACTCATTATTTTATACACTTCTATCATATCTCCCCTCAGCCGTCTCTTCTCCAAGCTGAAAAGCCCTAGCCTTCTCAGCCTCTCTTCATAGGAAAGTCGTCCCATCCCCACTATCATTTTCGTCGCCCTTCGCTGTACCTTTTCCAATTCTACTATATCTTTTTTGAGATACGGAGACCAGTACTGAACACAATACTCCAGGTGCGGTCGCACCATGGAGCGATACAACGGCATTATAACATCCGCACACCTGGACTCCATACCCTTCTTAATAACACCCAACATTCTATTCGCTTTCCTAGCCGCAGCAGCACACTGAGCAGAAGGTTTCAGCGTATCATCGACGACGACACCCAGATCCCTTTCTTGATCCGTAACTCCTAACGCGGAACCTTGCAAGACGTAGCTATAATTCGGGTTCCTCTTACCCACATGCATCACTTTGCACTTGTCAACATTGAACTTCATCTGCCACTTGCACGCCCATTCTCCCAGTCTCGCAAGGTCCTCCTGTAATCGTTCACATTCCTCCTGCGACTTGACGACCCTGAATAATTTTGTGTCATCGGCGAATTTAATTACCTCACTAGTTATTCCCATCTCTAGGTCATTTATAAATACATTAAAAAGCAACGGACCCAGCACAGACCCCTGCGGGACCCCACTAACTACCCTCCTCCACTGAGAATACTGGCCACGCAATCCTACTCTCTGCTTCCTATCTTTCAACCAGTTCTTAATCCATAATAATACCCTACCTCCGATTCCATGACTCTGCAATTTCTTCAGGAGTCTTTCGTGCGGCACTTTGTCAAACGCCTTCTGAAATCCAGATATACAATATCAACCGGCTCCCCATTGTCCACATGTTTGCTTACCCCCTCAAAAAAATGCATTAGATTGGTGAGGCAAGACTTCCCTTCACTAAATCCGTGCTGACTTTGTCTCATCAGTCCATGTTTTTGTATATGCTCTGCAATTTTATTCTTAATAATAGCCTCCACCATCTTGCCCGGCACCGATGTCAGACTCACCGGTCTATAATTTCCCGGATCTCCTCTGGAACCTTTCTTAAAAATCGGAGTAACATTGGCTACCCTCCAGTCTTCCGGTATTACACTCGATTTTAGGGACAGATTGCATATTTCTAACAGTAGCTCCGCAAGTTCATTTTTAGTTCTATTAATACTCTGGGATGAATACCATCAGGTCCCGGTGATTTACTACTCTTCAGCTTGCTGAACTGACCCATTACATCCTCCAAGGTTACAGAGAATTTGTTTAGTTTCTCCGACTCCCCCGCTTCAAATATTCTTTCCGGCACCGGTGTCCCCCCCAAATCCTCCTCGGTGAAGACCGAAGCAAAGAATTCATTTAATTTCTCCGCTACGGCTTTGTCCTCCTTGATCGCCCCTTTAACACCATTTTCGTCCAGCGGCCCAACCGACTCTTTGGCCGGTTTCCTGCTTTTAATGTATCTAAAAAAGTTTTTACTATGTATTTTTGCTTCCAACGCTAATTTCTTCTCAAAGTCCTTTTTTGCCCTCCTTATCTCCGCTTTGCATTTGGCTTGGCGTCTTTTTAGTCCCGCAGCTATCTTGGGATTAGTTTACTGGGACAGAGTCAGCATGGTATCAGCCAAGAGAAGTCTTGCCTCACCAATTTGTTTTATTTCTTTGAAGGCGTGAATAAACATGTGGGTAAAGATGAGCCGGTTGATGTAGTGTATCTAGATTTTCAGAAAGCTTTTGACAAAGTTCCTCATGAGAGACTTCCTGAGAAAATAAGAGTTAATGTACTTACCAATTGAGAAAACGTTGATGTGGTGTTTCCTCCATTGATAAGTACCAGGTCCCATGTCATTCCTTCTCGTGTAGGTTTCATCACCTTTGTCCAACAAGAGCCCCTTGAAGGGAGTTCAGGATTTCTCAAATTCCTCTAACAGATTCAAATCTCCTACCAACACCGCCTCCCCTTTCATTCCTCCCTTTTGGATATCTTCCATCAAATCTTTAACGAGTTCCTTCACCTGGGTCAGAAGTCTATAACCACCCCAGTACAGACTACCCACAGTGCCTCCTCCTTTCTCCAAGCCCCTGCATGTGTTTTGCTTTGGTATTATTTTTCGTTTAGAGAGCTAGGTCCTCCTTTTCTCCCATCCCGTTCATTAGATTCTTTAATGATTACATGTGAGACCACGTTAAGAAGCTCCTTCTCTGACAATGATTGACCCAGAGAGCAAAGGGACAACCTTTTCTCTATTCCCGGAGAACAGCTAAAGATTTTTCTTTCTGACTGGTCCCAGATAACAGGGAATAACAACTTTCTCTTTCACTCCCTGTCTCTCTGGCTCTTTCTTTCTCTTTGGTCTCTTTCTGTCCCAGGAGACTTCTACCAAGCGTTTTTTTTTAAAGACTATTGAGATAAATTAGCTTTACAGGAGATTTTAGAAACATTTTTCTCCGCGTTAAGCATCTTGAGCAGGTGGAAAAGTTGTGCAGCTGTCAAAGTGTGTAATTCATAAGTGATTCCAGAGGCAGAGTTGTAACATATGTGTGTCCTTCGTAAAATAAAACACAACTGATTTGCAGTTGCCCCAGAGCAGATCCAAATGAGTGCATTTGACTTTGTTTATGATTATCCACGTTTGATGAATAGCGTTTCTTACCATATAAATCAAGGTGGTGTACAATGATCAAAAACAACCAGAAAGGAACTCCGTGAGGTAAAGTACAGTACAGGCCTTGCCCCGGGCCCGGCCCAGTCTCTCAGCGGCCCTGATCTGTTCTCTTTTTTTCAAAAAGCCTGTTTCTTTTCTATCTATTTTATTGGTGATTCCATCCTGCTCCTTTAGGCTTCTGGCTTAATCGGAACCAGCCTCGGTTGAGCAACGGTGCCTTAAGCTTTCATTTACATCTGTTCTTGCTTTTTGCCCTCTTTCATACCCTCAATCCGCTTTACCTTCATAGCCGTGGGCCTTGGCTCTCTTTGAGATCTGGTACTAATGCATCCTAAGTCTGACCAATAGGTGTCACTATTGAGCAACGGCTGTTGGGTCTTCTGCATGGAAATGCAACTGGGTCACTGAACCGACCCCCTTCATTTATCATTTGAGGGTAGCATTGAGGTCACGGTGAACTGGCTGCTGCTGTTACTGCGGACAGGAGCCTCACGCCTTAAGCCACCTCTGATAATCAATGCTCTTTGTCATTAGAGCTGAATCCTTAAATGTCTTCACTTTTCCTAATGCAGCTGCTAAAGGTTCTAGGAAGTGCCTAGATACGGACAAGGAAGCCCTTTAATAAAACTTTCTTTACCTGCTGACCTTGAGGGCAATAATTCATTTATTTATTTATTGAGCTTGCATACCAGCACTCTGAGTCAGTCAGCACTCATCACGGTTTGCAGTAGAGCAATAACAATTGAAAAACATGTGCGGAGTTGATATTTGAGATGATCTAGACGGTTTTGAGAGGCTCCTGGCTGTTTAAGTTGTCTGTCTGGGGCAGGGGTGTAGCCAGACTTCGGCGGGAGGGGGGCCAGAGCCCAAGGTGAGGGGGCAAATTTTAGCCCCCCCCCCAGCGCCGCCGACCCCCCCACCACCACCAACTTTAACGACCCCTGCCGCCGACCCTCTCGATCCCCCTCCCGCCGCCAGCCCTCCCCCGCCTTCGCCGTGGGCTACCTTTGCTGGCGGGGGACCCCAACTCCCACCAGCCGAGGCCCTCTTCTTCCGGCGCAAGGCTTCGTTCAGACTCAGACTCCAGAAACTGAACGAAGCCTTGCGCTGGAAGAAGAGGACCTCGGCTGGCGGGGGTTGGAGTCCCCCGCCAGCAAAGGTAGGCAATGGCGGGCTGGCGGCGGGAGGGGGGGTCGAGAGGGTCATCAGCAGGGGGGTCCAGGGCCAAATCTACGGGGGCCCAGGCTCCCATGGCCCCACGTAGCTACGCCACTGGTGGGCAGTAGAGGCCTAGCGCCGGAATAATGCCCAAATTTGCTATCGCTGAATGGTCTGAGCCGCTGAGCACGTGAAATAACGAGCTTGCCGGCTCTGAGCACAATGAACATGCAAATGCATGCTAAACAGGCCATCACCTATTCCTCTCCAATGCTCAGCGGGCAGCGCGCCAAACAAGGCCGCTCCTCCTGTGGTAAACCCTACGCTAGCTTGGAGCTGGCATTAGGATTGTGCTGAGCCGGGGATGAATAGGGAGCCCTGACCTGCAAGTCCTGGTGGTCTGATGGACTGATTTGGCTGCAAAACCTAGCCAGTCAGTGTTTGAATATTTGCAGTTAGCTGGTTATATTGCGTGATATAGCTGGTTAGCCACTATGCGCTAACCACGAAAATTCAGAGTGAGATAACTGGTAATCTCCCACTCGAATATTCACGGATATCCTAGTCCCGTCCTTGTCTCAACCAATAAATAATAGTGCACACACCTGTTGTCCGCTTTTCCTGGATATAGTCTAGGCTGCCGCCTAGACCACCTTAACCAGGGGGTTACACTGGCTATGTTGTTGCCACCCTCGTATACCTGGAAATTCGATTCTGGAGCCTGGACGTGGTCCGGCATTGAATTTCTAGCTGAATATCGGGCCCTAAGAGCGTATAAAACTTTATAAACATCAAGTAGCTCCTCACCTAACCCCACCATCCTTTCCAGAGATTATATCTAATCTAAATGCTTATACGAAAAACAAGATTTTCAATCTCTTCCAGAAGGTCATATAATCATTCTCCACCCAGAAATCCTGAGGCAATTTATTCCTTCATAAGAAGGGTGGTCACAGAAAACGTCCTCACCCTATTTCCTTGTAAACTTATCCGATCAGTGGAACAGAAAGTCAAGCTTCCCCCGGTACCTGCAGGGCATGTCTGGAACACAGTTGATAATCCCTCTTTTGCAAATACCTTGGTTTTTTTTTTTTTCTCTTGGTGTCAGTTTATCAGCTAACATGAACACCTTAAATAATCAAGCTACCTGGATTGGTGCAAACTGCATGGGTACTTTCCTTCCACAAGGTTTGCCCTAATAATTAAATCAAAACTATGAGGTTAGGAGTTTGGCTTTGATTATTGCCAGAGATTTGCGTCTGCTCTCTTTATCAGTGACTGTTTCATTGGAAACAACGCTCATAGATTTCGTTATTCGAGCTACATGGATTAAATTGTCCACCCTCTCTCTGCCCTGGGACAGAGTTAAGAACACGAGAGTATAGCCATACTGGGTTAGACCAGTGGTCCATCTGGCCCAGTATCCTGTTTCCGGTTCTAGGTCAGTTCCCAACCGGACAGTTCTCACCACACAGTTCCCAGCCACCAATTCCCATCTGGACAATTCCCTCCCATAACCCAAAAAATACAAAACACACACGACAAGTAATCTCCCTCCCTTTCTCTTCCAGATTGTTTGGGGGGGGGGGAGGCAGTACCCCTCTCCCCCCCACAACATTATCTTTTACACATCCCTTTCTTCTTCCAGACATGCAGTTCATGTGTGTGTGTGGGGGGAGGGCAATGCCCCCCTCACACCCCCCAAACTAGGTTTCAACCTAATTCAGTCTCTCAAAATGACGCACTGATTACGATTTATAACAAATTACTACTCTACCTATGCCCCCCCCCACACCCCCTCAAACTAGGTTTCAACCTAATTCATGTTTAATGCAGGATCTAAATGTCATAAATAAGTAAATACATAAATAGATAATAAAACTGCACTTCATCCGTCTGCTGCTCTACCCTCCTTGTTCCAGATGCTGTAAAAACAAAAATGCACCGCCAGGACTTACGGGACCCGACACAAGAAAGAAGCTACAGTTGTTAAAATAAGGAAAAAAGCTAGGGAGGGTGGGAAATGACCGGGGAAGGGAAGTGCATGATGGGAATTGTCCCCCTTAAGTGGTAATTGTCCAGGTGGGAATTGGTGGGTGGGAACTGTCCAGATGGGAACTCGCCTGATACCCTATTTTCAACATTGGCCAACCCAAGTCACAAGTAGCATAGTAACATAGTAAATGACGGCAGATAAAGACCTGAACGGTCCATCTAGTCTGTCCAACAATATAAGCTCATTTTACATGGTATGTGATACTTTATATGTATACCTGAGTTTGATTTGTCCTTGTCATTCTCAGGGCACAGACCATAGAAGTCTACCCAGTACTGTTCTTGTACAAGGTTCTGAGGATTCTGGAATCCTAAAGAGTTACAAGATTCTGGAATCTCAATTAGTAGCAACATTCCATGTAGAACCCCAAAAAGTAACATAGTAAATGACGGCAGATAAAGACCTGTACGGTCCATCCAGTCTGCCCAACAAGATAAACTCATTTTACATGGTATGTGATACTTTATATGTATAACTGAGTTTGATTTGTCCTTGCCTTTCTCAGGGCACGGACCGTAGACGTCTGCCCAGCACTCTTCTTGGACTAAGTTCTGAAGCTAACGCCGAAGCCCCTTAAAATTTACACCCCAGCCCATCCCTATCAATTCAGTCACGATCAGGGCGTAGACCGTTGAAGTCTGCCCAGCTCCCGTTTTGTTTCCCAGTTACCGGCGACGCCACCCAATCTCCGCTAGGATTCCGCTGAACAGAAACCCAATTAATAGCAAGATTCCATGCTACCAATCCCAGGGCAAGCAGTGGCTTCCCCCATGTCCATCTCTGTAACAGACTTTGGGAGTTTTCAAAGTTTCAAAGGTTTGGTTGATGGCATTAAGAAGACAGCCCTGTACTGTAATTACTTAGTAACTGACAGCAGACGAAGACCTGAATGGTCCGTCCAGTCTACCCAACAAAGCGGGCCAGAGTTGTACCTATGTCTCCGATCACATGAAACCCCTCTATGCCCTGTTTCAAATCTGAAGGTTAAGTTTTGCTTTGATTCCATCCCCTTTCTTTAGAGGGATCCTCTGTGTTTATCCCATGCCTTTTTGAATTCTGCCACTGTGTTTCACGATCTTACTCTTAAGTCTAGTTGTTAATTGGTGCAGCAGGACCCAACTTGTTTGTCAGACTCCTGACAGTTTCTACTTTTTAACTTGCCTTTCCAATGACTGCTCAAGGTGAAGTACCATTGAATGACAATAAATTAGAAAACATGATGTAATAACACAGATGCATTAATACTGCCACAGAGGCATTAAAATAGCTTATAAATCCTCAGACACTATAAACTGAAAACTCATAACATTATCAATTGAGGCATTCCTTATAAATCACTCCAACAGCAAAATAATAAAATTTAAAGCATACAACTATGGAAAAGAAAGCCGAAAAGTGGAGTGGAGGAGCAGCTTAGTGGTTAGAGATGCATGCTGTAAACCAGAGAAGGGCAGTTTTTCTCCGTGGGGCAAATCACATCATTGTCTCAGGTGTAACTAGACTGTGAGCCCACCTGGAACTAACTCTTGGTCCAGACTTCAAGGCCCACCCAGCAGCGAAGCACACGTGACAGCCAACATGGTGGAAGAAAGCTGGCTGTCACAGTCCGGTATCTCCCTTTATCCCTCCCTTAACGAGCTTCTCTTTCTTCAAAAGGGCAGTGGCAGGGATTCCCACATACTTCCACCCCCCTGCTGCTGCTTCCCACCCCCCTCCCGCCACCACTGCACGAAGGTACGTTGGCCAGCGGGGGTCCCCAACTCCCGCCAGCTGAAGTGTTTGTCCTGCGCTGGTCTTGCTGCATTGCCTACCTTGCTCTTCTAAGTCACGCTGTGCGCACTGATTGTAGTGAAACTGAGCATGCACGACACTCTCAGTTTCATTAAAACAAGCGTGCGTGACGTGACTGAGAACAGGACAGGCAACGCGAGACCAACGTGGGACAAACGCTTTAGCTGGTGGGGGTTGGGGACCCCCGCCTGCCAAGATACATAAGTGCAGCGGCGGCGGGGGGGAGGTTGGAAGCGGCGGCGGGGGGAGGCGGGCCAAAATGTGTCCCCTCACTTTGGGCTCTGCCCCCCCCTCCTGTCGAGGTCTGGCTACGTCCCTGATACAGAGAAAGCATTGAGAAAATGTATTTCCTCTCCCTTGATCTGATCATGGCTTAGTGCCCTTGAAAAAGCCTACACGCGAAACAGATGGGGCCACCGTCGGGCAACAGATAAGTGCTCGTCTTTACTTTATTTTTGTAAAGCTGCTTTATAGCACTTCATGAGAATTAGTTACAATTGTAATCCACTGCCGATGCAGGAAAAAAAGCTCAGCGTATTCAATTGCACTTCTGCATCGGCAGTGGATTACAATTGTAGCAGAAGCCTTGCTTTCATTCTCTTTGAGCTTAATATTCGTATATTTATATATCACAAGACTCCTGAAGAAGGCGTCTGTAGCGCCGAAACACGGCTGTGTTGAGTCGAGTGTATATTTAAATAAAGAGATTGTTCCTAACCTACGTCGCCTACTAGTGTTGTTCAAGAGCCTACTCCTCCTACTACTACTACTACTATTAAACATTTCTATAGCGCTACTAGACTTACGCAGCACTGTACAAATTAACATGAAAAGACAGTCCCTGCTCAACAGAGCTTGCAATCTAAATTGGACAGACTTGTAACCTGGATTGGCCACTGTTGGAAACAGAATGCTGGGCTTGATGGACCTTCGGTCTGTCCCAGTATGGCAAATCTTATGTTCTTATGTGTGCTTGTCATAAACCTAGGCTAGAATATTGGTTATGTTGAAACAATTAAGAGAGATGGCAACATTAGTTTATTGTCTTTTGATAAGATATGTACTTAATAGCGGTGTGCTGCAATGCATTGCTACGGGTCAGTCTACCGCTTAAAGCAATGCTTATTGGCTCATTTGGTAGACTGAGCAATACTGTCCCATTGGGATGCAGCACTAAGGGTCAGGCTCTGCCATTTTGAATGATGGTGGTGCCAGAGGCAAGAAGGAGTTGACATCATTCCTACCTTTCAACTTTCTGAGGTGGCTTAGGAGGGCCTGGGAGATACGGGAAAGGGAAGGAGGTACACTAGACCAGTGCTTCTCAACTCTCTCCTGGAGGCACACCTTGCCAGTCAGGTTTTCAGGATAACCACAATGAATATGCATATGAGAGATACCATGAATGTTGTGTATGCAAATCTACCTCATGCATATTGATTATGGATATCATGAAAACCCAACTGGCTGAGTGTGTCCCAGGGGTGTAGCCAGACAACAGATTGTGGGTGGGCCTAGGCAAGAAGTGGGTGGGCACCAAGTGTTCTCCCCCCCCCCCCCCCCACCAAAAAAAAATATCTAAGCTGGCAGGAAAACGCTTCTTTCCTCCTTGGCAGTCTGCAAAAGCATGTGCTGAAAACTGAGCACGCGCAGGTTCCGGTATCGTTAAGAGTAGCGTTTTTGTTACCATTAGGCGGAAGTCTTCAGCTGGTGGAGCTTGGGATCCCCACCAGCTACCGCTACACTTGTGCTACTGTTGGGTGGGCCTAAGCCCTAAGTAGGTGGGCCCTGGCCCACCCAGGACCACCCGTGGCTATGCCACGGGTGTGTCCTGAGGACTGGGTTGAGAAACACTGGTCTAGACTACCAGGGATGTTTTGTTAATAGCAGGGCAGTTGGGTCAGGTGGGGGGGGGGAGGGGAGACCGACTAGACTTAATTTGATTTTACGTCAGCGGAGGGGGCAGTTGGATTGAATTGGGTCAGGTCAGGTTGGGGGCAGTGTTGCCAGGTGGGCGGTTTTACCGCCCAATTGGGCGGTTTTCCGCGACCCGCCGCGGGAAATTTTTGCCCGCGGCGGGTTGCGGTTTTTTGGGCGGTTTTTTAGGCTTCCGGGCGGCTTTTTGGGCAGCTTTTTGATTTTTTTCGGCCGCGGGGGGCGGGGTTAGTGACGTTTTTGGGCGGGGTTAGTGATGTTTTGGGCGGGGCCGATGACGTGGGAGGCGGGGCCGATGACGTGGGAGGCGGGGCCGATGACGGGGAGGCGGGGCTGATGACGGGGAGGCGGGCCCGATGACGTGGGAGGCGGGGCTGATGACGTGGGAGGCGGGGCCGGTGACGGCGGGGGCGGGGCCGGTGACGCGGGGGTGGGGGTGTCAGGGGCGGGGTTTGTGTTTGGGCGGGTTTTGGGCTGGTTTCTGGCCCGGATTGGGCTGGAAAAAAAAAATTCTACCTGGCAACCCTGGTTGGGGGGCCCATTACACTACCAGAAATTTTAGTTTCATGTTGGAGCGGGAAGGAAGGTGTTTGGATTGGGTCTGGTCGGGTCAGGGAAGCTGCTAGAATACCAGAGCAACTGACCCTTCTATGGCATCTCAGACCTGGCAGTAAATTTCTTGCATTGTGCTCACTTTAGAATGTCCTGTGGACGCCTCTGTATTTCCATGGACTAACTAATATGGCTTGTTAGTGTTCATTTTAATATGCTGTGTGCCAATGTCTACTGCAGAATTTAATTCAGGCACTGAACCCTTTTGTATTGTTTGCCTATTTACCTGTGCGTCGAGCTCTAATTAACTACGTGGTTTTGCCCAGCGTAGCTTTCTGCATAGGCCTTTCAGAGCCCTTTACACAATGTGGTGAAGATGACAAGAAGTTACCTCGCCGTTCTGTGGTTTCGTTCTGTTGTAAATCTCTTCACATACCTGTCCTCACCCGACAGACCTGGGGATGACAGGGAGTTCCCTGCAGCTCTGCGCTGCCTTACCTGACCTGAGCCAGTACTGACAGGGAGCTCTCTACTGTTGACAGGGAACTCCATGCTGATGCATGCTCTTACCTGTCCTCATATCACTAATGGGCAGATGATCAAAAGCCCCGCAATGTTCCAAACAGCGCTCTAAAAATAGCGCTGGAACAGCGTGGGGCTTTACTGGGCCTATGATCAGAGATAATTGCATGCAAATTTAAGCACGCAATTCTCTCTGATCATGGGGTAGAAGTGCAGGAGGATTGTGCCTGAGCATGCGCTCAGTCACAATCCTCCCTCAGGCACAATCCTCCCGCACTTGTTTGACAGGTCTGGGCTGTCAAAAGCCCAGACCTGTCAAACACAGGGGCTGAAGGTCCATGGGAACACCAGACCCCAACTACCCCCAGCCAAGCCATGTCTGGGGGGCTGGAGGTCTGGCGGACCTCCAGTCCCCCTGAACCCCTGACACAGGTTCAGAAACTCCCTTATATGGTGTGAAACTGCGCCCAGCACATCCCAGGATGCACTGAGCAGGGCTGGGCGCCGCCATTTTCCAGACGGCGCCGATGGAAGAGGAGGGAGGCCTCCTCCCTCCTCCAACTGAAGGTAGGGGGTGGGGAAGGGCCGCTAGACCACCAGGGGTGGAACAGAGGTCTTCTTGCTGAAGGAAGAAACTACAGTCATGGAGGCAACACAGGTAGGATTAAGCATGGGGTAGGATTCCTCGGGAGGGTTGAAGGCCCTGGATAGCGCATCAGCTTGAATATTCTTTTCAGCAGGTCGAAATACCAGGCGGAAGTTAAAACGGGCAAAGAAAAGAGACCACCGTGCCTGTCGCGGGTTTAGTCTCTTAGCATCCTGAAGGTATAGGAGATTCTTGTGGTCAGTGATTACTGTGATGGGGTGCAAGGCCCCCTCCAGGAGATATCGCCATTCCTGGAGAGCCAATTTAAGGGCCAACAATTCCCGGTCCCCCATGGTGTAGTTACACTCTGCTGGAGAAAGGTTTTTGGAAAAAAAGAAACGGGGATGACGCTTGCCAGAGTCTGAGATTTGAGACAGAACGGCCCCTGCCCCCAGCGAAGAGGTATCCACCTCTAAAATGCTTCAAAGCAGAAAAGCAGAGAGAACGGCTTGCTTTAAGGTGGCAAAAGCCTCCTGGACCTCCGGTGTCCAGTTTCTCACATCAGCACCCTTCCTGGTCAGTGCGGTAAGAGGGGCAGTGATAAGGGCGTATTGATGGATGAACTGCCGGTAGCAGTTAGCAAACCCCAAAAAACGTTGCAAGGCCCGGAGACCCTGGGGCATGGGCCAATCCCGGATGGCTCGGAGTTTGGTGGGGTCCATTTGGAGCCCCTCTGAAGAGACGATATATCTCAAGAATGGAATAGACCATTGATGAAACGAACACTTCTCTAGTTTGGCGAAGAGATAGTAGTCCCGGAGGCGTTGGAGAACGGTGCTGACATGACAAGGGTGTTCTTGAACAAAAGCAGAAAAAAGCAAAATATCATCCAGGTAAACTGTGACTGAGGAGTACAGGAGATCTTGAAAAATGAAGTTAATGAATTCCTGAAAGACCACAGGTGCGTTACAAAGGCCAAATGGCATGACTAGATATTCGAAATGTCCTTCATGGGTATTAAAGGTAGTCTTCCATTCGTGCCCATGTCGGATTCGAACCAGATTGTAGGCGCCTCGGAGATCCAGCTTGGTAAAGATAGATGCTCCCTGCAGATGGTTGAAAAGTTCTGGAATCAGAGGGGGCGGATACCGGTTCTTAATGGTTATTTCATTAAGACCCCGGTAGTCTGTACAAGGTTGCAGATAGCCGTCCTTCTTGGTTACAAAGAAGAAACCTGCCCCCGCTGGAGAGGAGGAGGGTCTGATGAAGCCCTTTTGGAGGTTTTCTTGAATGTATTCCCGCATGACTTTAGATTCCTCCCGGGAGAGGGTATACAGCCGAGCCCGAGGTGGTGTCTTGCCCGGAAGTAATTCGACAGGGCAGTCAAAAGGACGATGTGGAGGAAGGGAATCAGCCTCCTGGGCATTGAAAACATCTTGGAAATCTCGATATTCCACAGGAAGGGAAACATCGCAAGGAAGCAGGCTCCCAGGGGAGGCAGAAATAGTCCTTGGAGGAGGAACCACCGGCGTGAGACAGGAAGCAAAACATTGGGAACTGTCGATATCGCTAGTGGTCCAGTTGACCAAGACAGGCCTAAAATAACAGGGTGGATGGCCCGGGGAAGAACCGGAAGCTGAATCTCTTCCTTATGTAAAATTCCTACTTGCATCTTCAACGGCCGAGTGACATGGGCAATGGAGTAGGGTAGAGTGGAATGGAGGTAACTTGTAACGTAGGTTTACAGGTCATTGAGGGAGTTCCAAGCTGGACTAGGAGACTGGCATCAATAAAATTTCCTCTGGCCCCTGAATTGATCACAGTCATGGTGCTAATACAAAGTTCCTTCCAATGCAGGAAAATAGGGACGGAGACAAGATTATCCTGAAGAGGTGAGAATCGACCCAGGGCCACCCCCTTCAGAGGCCCTGGGTCAACGCATTTCCCGGTTTATTCGGCCTATATCTCAGGAAATGGCCAGCCTGCCCACAATAGAGGCAGAGTTGATTGTCCCGACGGTGAGCCCTTTCCTTCTCAGAGAGGCGATGCCGCCCGATAACCATCGGCTCTTCGGAGATTCCAGAAGTGGTGCCAGTAGCTCCTTTAGGAGAAGAAGGACGTGACACCCAAGGAGATGGTCTCTGTGATTGACGCTGAGCAGAACGTTCCTGTGTCCTCTCTTGAAACTGAACATCGATAAGGATGCAGAGAGTAATCAGGGCCATGGTTGTGCTGCCGCTAGAGTGGGAAGCGCTCCAAAAGAGGTTGCAATTGGAAAGCCTCCCCAAGCCTCTTATATGGGGCGCCTATGGTGAAGCCTCACCCAAGGTGTATTCTGATTAGAAAGGGAATGCCTTTAAATGGAAGACTCCAGACCAGTGGCGTACCAAGGGGGGGGGGCGATGGGGGCGGTCCGCCCCGGGTGCATGCTGCTGGGGGGGTGCCGTGCGCCTGTCGGCTCTTTGTTTTCATGCTCCCTTTGCCCTGGAACAGGTTACTTCCTGTTCCGGGGCAGAGGGAGCATGAAAACAAAGAGCCGGCAGGCGTGTGGCACCCCCCCCAGCGGCGTGCACCCGGGGGGTTCTTTCGCCAGGGGATCGGGGGGGGGGGGGGGTTCGCCGGGGGGGGGGGGGGGGGGGTCACGCTGTTCCGGGGGGGCGCTGCACCCGGGGGGCAGGGCGCATCGGCGATCCGCCCCGGGTGTCAGCCCCTCTAGGAATGCCACTGCTCCAGACTCTTAGAAAAGCCACCCTGAATCCAGAATCTTCTTTAAAACAACAATCCTGTTTCATTTACTGCAGTACTGGCACAGTGACTTTTAATATTCTTTTAGGCATAAAATTCCTACTGTGACCTCATGCAAGAAGCAGTGTGGTTGCTGAGTGCAGTGTTAAGACGCTTAGATACATAGAAATATGTGTTTGTTGATCTTTCAGTCCTCCAGAGACACGAAAAAAACAATCCTCTTGTCACAGCAGTCCTGAAATCCAGTACAACCATCATGTTTAAAATATGTCACAACAAAAGCGGCTGCTTTGAAAATCCCCTTCTCCGCACAGATTTCAAGTTACCCAGTTCCAGGCTGGAGCCTTTTTAGCAAGGCCTGGTTTTGAACTTACATCCCCAAACAGAGAGGGATTTGTAGTGCCTGATTCTGCCCTTTGAAATCAGTGCTGAAAGTCCCATAATGCAGTAGGATGGGAGGGTCAGAAATCCAGGACTGTTCCAACATGTCAAGCCTGGAACTGGCTAATTTGGCATCTCTTGCAGCAGCGAGTGGTTACAGCAAAAGAAATACCCAATGGTTTATTCAGTTGGCCCTTCCCATACCTAAGATCTACAGTCTCTTCCCGTTCCTCAGAGATCCTCTGTGCTTGTCCTGCGTTTCTTGTCTCCATCACCTCCACTGGGAGGCCATCCCATGCATCCACCACCTTTCCGTAAAGTATCTAATTAGGTTACTTCTACGTCTACCCCTTTTCAAATTCAGCCTATGACTCCTTATTCTAGAGCTTCCTTTCCATTGAAAAATACCTACCTCCTGTGCAAATATACCATGGAGGTATTTAAATATTTCAATGGAACTGAAACCTAATCTGCAAGGAACTGGATCCTTAGGGTCCCACGACTCCTTCAGGGCCGCCTCCCACCTCTCTAATATGCTTAGCACACACCTGGTTAGACTAATACTGCCTTCTGCTTAAGGTACGGTAACTGAAACTAACCAGCATTACCAGAAATATCTTCCCTGGGATGACCAGTGTTGTTCAAGAACTAGGTGAAAATACTTGAGTGAAAGTAACGATGCTTAATTGCCTAATATGATACTTGAAAATGGCTGTCACTCATGTGGTTGCTCTTATGAGTCGTTATTAAACCAGTACAGCCAAAAAGGCCAGTGGTTTAGCAACGGATGGGCACAGGTCTACCCACTTTGGGCTCAAGCCCACCCAGTAGAGGAGCATCTTTGATGTGGCTGTTGAAGGCTCCTGCCATCTCTTCCTCCTCTCCCCCGCAGGTGTTCTGGCATCTCAACTCTACCTCCCCAACCGTCTCGTACCTTTTGAAGCCTTCATTTCTTTGCAATCAACGAGCAGTGACTCTTACCCACTACTCACGCCGGCCCTGAGCCTTCCTTCTGATGCAACTTCCTGTTTCTACAAAAGCAGGACCAGGTCAGAGGGAAGGCTTGGGGTCAGCATGTGCAGCAGATAAGAATCACCGCAAATGAAGGCTTTAAAAGGTGCAGAGATTTGGAAGGACAGTTGAGAGACGTCTGATCTCCTGGGGGGAGGGAGAGATACCGGGTGGGGGGGGGGGGGGGACGGAGTTCTCATGCCCACCCAAAATCGAGCATCCGGCTACAGCCCTGAACAAGGCATTGAACAACTGAACTGGCAAGAAGTGTAGTGTCCAGTCTGATAAAAAGTCCCTTCAGATTGAACCAGGCTACAATACAACTGATGTCTTCTGACTGGGTCAAGGGAATCTGTCTGAGACACAGTACACCTGATGTCCTTATAGAAAAGAATGATGATACATTGAATCCCTCTGCTCAGTGTGCTGCAGTGGGTAAGAAAGCAAATAGAATATTAGGCATTATTAGGAAAGGAATGGAAAATAAGAATGAGGACGTTGTAATGCCTTTGTATCGCTCCATGGTGTGACCACACCGCGAATATTGTGTTCAATTCTGGTTGCCGCATCTCAAAAAAGATATAGTGGAATTGGAAAAGGTGCAGAGAAGGGCGATGAAAATGATAAAGGGGATGGGACGACTTCCCTATGAGGAAAGGCTAAAGCGGTTAGGGCTCTTCAGCTTGGAGAAAAGACAGCTGAGGGGAGATTTGATAGAGGTCTATAAAATAATGAGTGGAGTTGAACGGGTGGATGTGAAGCGTCTGTTCACGCTTTCCAAAAATGCTAGGACTAGGGGGCATGCAGTGAAGCTACAAAGTAGTACATTTAAAACAAATTGGAGAAAATGTTTCTTCACTGAACGTGCAATTAAATTCTGGAATTCGTTGCCAGAGAATGTGATAAAGGCGGTTAGCTTAGCGGGGTTTAAAAAAAGGTTTGGTCGGCTTCCTAAAGGAAAAGTCCATAGACTGTTATTAAAATGATGGGGAAAATCCACTGCTTATTTCTGGGATCTTGCCAGGTATTTGTAGCCTGGATTGGCCACTGTTGGAAACAGGATGCTGGGCTTGATGGACATTTGGTCTGTCCCAGTTTGGCACTACTTATGTACTTATTATGCTTTATCATTACTATTTGCATTAGAAGTAATCAAATTCTGTGAAGACTGATTAGGAACAGTACCAAGCAGATATCTGATATGCTAAAGAATCCTTGCCCCAAATCCTCTGTCAGGCCAACTTGTGCAAAACTTGGGATGCAGAACTGTTGCTGCAATTTCTCGTACATGCAGTGATCATTATGCAACGAAGTGCTAAAAATGACTGAAATATGACTTCATTACAAGTAACAGTATTTAATGTTTTCCACAAGTACTGAAAAGTTTACTTTAGTTCACTAGCTCGTTATTTTACCTTAGTTACTAGTGGCACAATATGAATTACGGCTGTATATCAAGTCATCCAAAATAATAATAATAATAAATAAAAAAATACTATACAACCCTGAGCATGACTGCACTTTGGAAAATGTTGGCCAAAGACATCAATGTCTCTCAGCTGAAACCTGGATAAATGGACTGTTCTATTGAGTTGGGATCAAGGTCTTGACCCAAGAGTGCTAAACAGGCGCTCGGGTATTTTGTCTTTTGAATTAGCAGCTCACACTGGAGAGATGTGGAAAGTACTTATCTCCAGAAAAAAAAGGTCTTATACATCTATGCAAAGTCAGAATTGCCCTCCAGGGCTATGTCTGGAGCTAATCCTGTTTTCTTTGGCTGAGCAACTCCGAGGATGATCTGTATTGAAGATTTTCTGTCTCTTCATTCTGACTGGAATGTAAAAAGACTGAAATTTATTGATGGAATTAGTCTGTCCTCTGTTATAATTTGGAAGTAAATCAGTGCTTTGGGGAACAGGAAACCCGTGTAATGACCAAGTTCTATAAGTAAAGGTTTGACGTGTGTTGCTTTCACCAGTAGAACATCAACATGTGTGTTTCCTTCTATGGAATTGATCACGTTGGTCTGTCTCAGGTCATTGAGAGCTATACAGATACTCAGAACTGTACCAAGGTGAACTGTGTGAGCGATGGGGAAGCACAGGGTGTAAGGAGGGGCTGGGGTATAAAATGACTCCCTATCTATTGTCTCTCCTGCAGTAGCAGCAGTGCAGTGTGCAAGGTGGGGGTGATAGGAGGTGTGTTACACAGGGTGCGATTCTGGCTTGGGATGTTCCTACAGAAACTGACATCAATTATACTTTTAGAATTCAGAAGTACTTGGAATTCGTGCTGGAGATCCCCTTTCTATGAAAATAGGCATGATAGAAGAGTGGAGGACTGGCTTAGTGGTTAGAGCACCCATCTTGTCATCCAGAGGTGGCTGGTTTAAATCCCACTGCAGCTCCTTGGGATCTTGGGCAAGTCACTTAACCCTCCATTGCCTCAGGTACATTAAGAGCCGACAGGGAAATTCCCAGTGTACCTGAATGTAACTCACCTTGAGCTACTACTGAAAAAGGTGTGAACAAAATCCAAATAAGTGAATGGAAAAGGAACTCATGGAGCTCAGAGAAAGGCATCTGAATGAGGAAATATGGACTTTCAAACAACCCTTGTTCTCATTACTCAACATCCTTTACACTAACCCTACTTCACAAAAAGTCCAATATATCCAATATTATTATACTGTTTCTACGTGTTCTGTAGCCCAGGATGGTCATAGGCATGATCCAACTCAGTCAGGATAGTTGGAGATGAAAGCTTTCAAATAATGAAGGCTCAATAGACGAGATCCCAGCCTGATACCAACTGAGCTGGAGAGAGAAGGGAGCTGCAGAAAACTTCTGGATCAGACCCCCCCCTCCCAAAATGTAAAACAATTATGTATTTATTTATTTGGATTACGTAAGCAGCTTTGTGAAGAGATTCACCTAAGGCCGTGTAAAATATAGGTACAGTTTACTACTACTGCTTATCATTTCTATAGCGCTACAAGGCATATGCAGCGCTGTACACCATAACTTACACCAAAACTTACAATTTTGTTAATAGCATAAAAATTGTAAAATGACCAAGTATAAACATAAATACAGTAAATGAGGTAAACTTGAAAAGAAGAAGTTGAAACCTAATAATAGGACAAACATGAAACAGGATCAAAAATATACAGTGTAACAGCACTGAAATTCAAACAACAGAGATATAATACCATGTCAGCATAATACTAATGAAATATCTAATAAACACACAATTAGAACATTCAGATAATATTGCTGTGTTACTAATGCTTTTCTACAATACGACTTACCATGTAGCTGAGGGGCCAAGAGTAGATATATAGATGGGGACTCCTAACCCTTACTCACTTGTTCAGAACCCTTATCATCCTCACTTTAATATTCCCTTATCTCTTGTTTGTCCTAATTAGATTGTAAGCTCTGTCGAGCAGGGACTGTCTCTTCATGTTCAAGTGTACAGCGCTGCGTACGTCTAGTAATGCTATAGAAATGATAAGTAGTAATAGTAGGCTCTCATGAATAGTTATTGTGGACATCCTAAAGTCCTCTTCTCTGGCACGGCCACGTTGCTGATCTGCAAGAGCAGGCTTCTGTTTCTGTGAGTCTGACGTCCTTGCACATATGTGCAGGACGTCAGACTCAAAGAAACAGAAGCCTGCCCTTCCAAGCCCACCTTTTTGATGTTGCTTTTAACTCCTAACCCTTATTCACTTGTTCAGAACCCTTATTTTATCATCCTCACTTTAATATTCCCTTATCTCTTGTTTGTCCTGTTTGTCTGTCCTAATTAGATTGTAAGCTCTGTGGAGCAGGGACTGTCTCTTCATGTTCAAGTGTACAGCACTGCGTACATCTAGTAGCACTATAGAAATGATAAGTAGTAGTAGTAAGTAGTATGTGTGGTTCAGAGTCAGTTGGGATAAATAAATGGGTGACTAAACTCAAGGCAAGTTCTTTGTACAGTTAATCAAAATATAAGGAACTGGTCTAAGTTACAGTGTGTGTAACAAGCTAGTCCAGGTGCAGAATGAGTATACAGTCAGTCACCCTATGTATTAAAGGCTTGGGAGAAGAGCCAGGCTTTTACCTGCTTTCTGAAGTAGAGATAGTCTCGAGTTATACGTAGCCCCTCTGGGAGTAAATTCCAGAGTGTGGGGGCTAGTCTTGAGAAGGCTCGCTGGTGGGTATCACACCGTACAATTTCTTTTAATGCACAATAACACACAATGAGTGGATTTCATCTGTGTACTTGGCATTCAGAGATGATTTGATGTTGAAAAGCAAAATGGAGAACATGGGAAATACTTTGAGGTTTAAAAAATTCAGAGCTGTGAATTTCCCACCAAAATGCACTGTGAGGGAGTGAATAGGAAGTTACCAGTCCCCCTTAGTAGCACTTCCTCACAAAGCCACTTTAAACCCTGCAATATAGAGCAGAGAGGGCTTGGCTCAGGGATGGCAGAGCATGGAAGGTGTGGACCAGGTGGGATAAACTCCTGAGCACAGCAAAGCCAGGACAAATATTCACACAGCAGCAAAATCTACTGGTAGAGGCAGAAAGCAAAGAAGAATCACTCACAATACAGTCCCTTATCACATACCATGTAAAATGAGTTTATCTTGTTGGGCAGACCGGTGACGATCCTAGGTCGGCTGCCCTTAGTTACTACTGCCCTGGTGGTCTAGTGACCTCTTCCGCCTTCGGGGCAGGAAAGAGACCCCTCTTTCCTGTCCGGAGCGCTGCCCTATATGCATCCTTCCTGTTGGTGATCTCGGCACCGATTCAAAATGGCTGCTGAGAGTTGAAGTGACCTCCGAGATCACCAACAGGAAGGATGCATGCAGGGCAGCGCTCCAGGCAGGAAAGAGGGGGCTCCTTCCTGCCCCGAAGAGGTCACTAGACCACCAAGGCAATAGTAAGGTAAGGGGAGGGGGTGACGGGGAGGGGGGGTGACGGGGTGTGTGACAGGGGGGAGGGGAAAATGTGATGGGGGCGGAGCGAGGGTGTGAAAGGGGCGGGGCATGTGTCCTCCTTTTTGGGGGACAAAATATGGTAATCCTACAGAGAAATATCCAGTGTACCTGAATGTAACTTACCTTGAGCTACTACTGAAAAAGCTGTCTCCTGCAGTCCGTGCTGATCCGAGCTGGGCTGTTTCTGGTGACTGGAATTGAATATCTGGGCTTTTCTTTCCAGCCGGTTTATTTATTTATTTATTGCATTTGTATCCCACATTTTCCCACCTATTTGCAGGCTCAATGTGGCTTACATTATGTCGTTACGGCGATCGCCATTTCCAGGATGAGAAATACAGAGTGATGTTGTATTAAAGTTCATATCTAATAGAGTAAGGTATAGAGCGAGTCAGACAGTCAAATATAGAGGTACATTTCGGCAAGAGGAATGAAGTGGTAGAGCGTTAGCGTTCCTTTGTAACAGGGTATAAGAAGCAGTCAAGCGTAAAGAGTTTGGTTTTGTCTAGTTTTGGGAAAGGTTTTGTTGTTTAATATTTAGGATGGATCATTGTGGTATGCCTTCTTGAACAGGTTGGTTTTCAGTAATTGTCGTGCATTGTTTTTATGGCATTTGGTAGTGCGTTCCGTAGTTGCGTGCTTCTGTAGGAAAAGCTGGATGCATATGTTGGTTTATATTTTAGTCCTTTGCAGCTGGGGTACTGGAGATTTAAAAATGTGCGTGCTGTCCTTTTTTTTTTTGGAAGACAGCTGGCTATATCGATATGCAGACATAGCGGTTATCATTAAACCGACCAAGGATATATCATGGTTTGAAGCGGCCAAATATGACCACTAAACCCAGTTTAAAAATCAGCAGATAGCTGGTTATATGCTATCCGCCAGCCAATAACCACAGATATTCAGCGGAGGATAGACAGTTATTCCCCGCTGAATTTCGGCAGATAGCCAGTTAAACACCGTAACCGGTCAGCATCCATTCTGACCAGTGAAATAGCACTAAATATTGGGCAGATAGAGAATTAGGTCCCTGAATTCGATATATGGCGCTCAACTGTGGACGAGCTTTCAAGATGTGGGCGCAAATAAATTGGATAACGAGCTCTGAACCATCGATAATTGGGTGCTGACAACCAGTTACTGCTATTAATTGGCACTCATTAAAATTTGCGCACGCATCCGGCTGCACGCTATTCTGTAAGGCACGTATCTCAAAAGGGGGCGTGGCCGTGGTCATATTGGGGGCGTTCAGAAGTAGCGTGTGGAATTACAGAATACTGCCTATTCTCACCTAATGTGGCCGCCGGCATCTGCATCAGGTTTCAGCAGGTGTAAGTCCGGGATCCGCACTAAACGCTATTCTGTATAAGATACTCACCCTTTATAGAATTGTGCTTAATGCTGAATTTTTTCAGTGCCATTTACTGCATCTGGCTTTGGGTGACTAGATCTGACCAGCTGAATATTTTTCCACATGTAGCAGCTCAGTTTAGCTCCCTATTTTCACTCAGTGCTTATATTTAACCATTTAAAAAAAAAAAATGTGTTTAGGATGGATGAGATATGCAGCCAGGTAGCGGTAACTGGATAAGATTTACGAGGTACTTCTGAATGCACAAATACCAGCCACACATTACAGCCCTCTAAGTTATGGGGAATTTTCAACCACAATCTAGTCGGCTCAGTTCAGTTTGAAAATGTTCTTAAGTCTAGCCAGTTATAATGTAATCGACTGTCTCCCTGTAAAAAGTCACTCCTGAGACAAGAAACCTTCAGTCTGTCCCAGAATGTCAATGCTTATGTTCATATGTTATGTTCTTTCGAATGTAGGTGTTATGCACTTTGATTATACGATGGATGCATCTCATCGATCTTTGGCTCTATATATTTCTTGGAGGTTCTGATAGAAGCTGTGTTGAGGAAGGAGGTTGGGGAGTGAACCTGACAATCTTAATCAAAGTCGGTGGCTGAGAAAGACACATCCCTTGTTAATTCCCTTGCCAACAATGACCCTTCCATCTGAGTAATTCTATGACTTAAAACCAGGGCATTAAAAAGAGAGCCAGGACAGCAGGGCTTCATGCCCTGACCTCCTAATGCCCCTTCAAGATCTTTGGACCTATCATCCCTTCCTTTTGTTCAGTCTCTCAAAGCGGACAGTAAAAGTGTCCCTTCTGCATCGTTGAGTCTGAAGAGCTGAAATGGATAATGAAGGTCTTCTTAAACATCCCTTTGCTTTTAGTTTAAAAGTATTGAGACAGCCAACCAGAAATTTCTAGAAATCATTAGATCGGCAGGGAAAGGCTACAGATTATCTCCGGCTGAAGAAAAGTCTAATTATTCTTCCAATGAGTTTGCTGAGGTCTTCTGCCGAACAGTCCCAGGAATGTCCTGAAGAGTTCCCACACATCACATGACCTCTCTTTTACTGGATTGTAGCATTTTGTACAATGAATCCACCCCAGTAGGATAACGAAACCCACCCTTTTTCTCCATATAACATTCAGCAATATCTTTTGACCTTGCAAGCAAGACGATTCCATAACCTGGACATCCTAGAAACAATTGTCCACTAAAACACGCAAATGTAAATACATATATCCGAAACAGAAAAACTGTTAAAAATTCAAAATGTTAAAACACTAAACAAACAATGTATCAATAAAGCAGTATTTAATTTGCTATAATAAGGTGAAACTAACCTTGCAAGAGTCCTACTTTACCAATAACCAATAATTTGACTTCAAGTTTCGCCTCTGGATTGTTATTGGAAGGCTTTTCGTCCATCCTTACTTTTTCTGGTTTGCTGTCTCGTCTTATGTAGGGGTGTTGTGTTCTCTCTTTTTTTGCGTTACTATGCCATAATGTGCCGGATTCTGTATAGGTCACCCAAAGTTGGGCATGGATCACAGATCCTTGTGTAAACTAATAAGCTAATTAATTGCTAATAATCAATAATTAGTGTTAAGCATTTAGCTGGCAGTAATTTTATTAATTTATTTATTACATTTGTATCCCACATTTTCCCACCTATTTGCAGGCTCAATGTGGCTTACATGGTACCGGAGAGGCGTTTGCAGACTCCAGTGTGAACAAATACAATGTGATGTTGTGGTAAGATACAGTTCATGTGGTACAGCCACATTAGGAATCGTAGAGCAGTAGAGTTGTGTTATGTCCATTACATGCTTTGGTTTTGTTGTGTTGCAGAGATCAGGCATTTATGTTGGATCGGTAGGGTAGGCCTTTTTAAACAGGTTGGTTTTTAGTGTTTTCCGGAAGTTTAGGTGGTCATTCGTAGTTTTCAAGGCTTTTGGTAATGCGTTCCACAGTTGTGTGCTTATGTAGGAAAAACTGGATGCGTAGGTAGATTTGTATTTAAGTCCTTTACAGCTTGGGTAGTGTAGATTTAGATGTGTTTGTGTTGAATTGGATGTGTTTCTGGTTGATAAGTCGATTAGGTCTGTCATGTATCCAGGGGCTTTGCCGTAGATAATTTTGTGAACCAGGGTGCAGATTTTGAAGGCAATGCGTTCTTTGATTGGGAGCCAGTGTAGTTTTTAGGAGTTAGAGTCACATACGGATCTGTGCTATGTCCTATTCGATAACATGCACACCTACATTTCATAGTGCACAACTCTAAAGGGAGTGTGGCCATGGGAAGGGCATGGGCAGGTCAGGGGAGTTCCCAGAATTTAGGTGTGAGGTTATAGAATACCTGCATTTGCACGCCTAACTGCCTTTAGTTGAGCGTCATCATTTACACCAGCCTTTGGCAGGCACGCCCAAAGTTAGGTGTGAAATTTATTTATTTATTTATCACATTTGTATCCCACCTTTTCCCACTGATTGCAGGCTCAGAGTGGCTTACAATAATACTGTGGTAAAGTTACAATGCAAGAAGTACAATTTTTGCAAATTGAGAGCAGGATAGAAATAACAGTTAACAGCGATAGGTATTGAAGTAAGATATAATTAACAATTAATCAGTAGTAAATAAGAAGATAATAAGGTGTAATTAGAGTCCATTGGATCTTATAATAGTAAGGGATAATTCTGATTATGTTGAACCTGAGGAATAAGCCTTCTTGAACAATACCGTTTGCAATGATTTCCTAAAGTTTAGGAGGTTCTGGGTAATTTTTGTTAATTTGGGTAAGGCGTTCCACAGTTGAGTGCCAATGTAAGTGAAGTTTGAGGCGTAAATTGATTTATATTTTAAGCCATTACAGTCTGGGTAGTGTAAGTTCAGATATGATTGTGAGGAACTGGTTCTGTTTCTGGGTGGTAAATCAACCAATTCAAGCATGTATTCTGGTACCTCACCATAGATTATTCTGTGGATTAATGTACAGTAAGCTAGTATTCTGTAACGATCGTCCCATGCAAAAAAAAAAAAACAACCTCTTTACAGAAAACTAGCTTTTTGGGTGCCATGTTCAGAATCTAGACCGCCAAACACAGAAGAAAGCGGACCTCCGCAATGGAAAATCCGCCAAATAGTGCCGTTCATAAAGGAGCTGAAAGGTTTCTTTGATTCAACATTTTCCAGGTCTTGTTAAGCAAACCCCAACATTGGGAGAAGACTTTTCCTAAAGAATCAACAGCACTGTGCCATACAGGGACTCCTGAGGCAGGCCAGAGTGGCCGAAACACGATTCGTGTCGAGTCCATTTTTTTGAATAATAAACTCTTGCTGTGAACTTTTCTTGAGTCCAGTAGATGTTTGATTGGCATCATCTATTTTGTCACCTTTGCTGTGCCCTTCTCCAGAATCTAGACCAACATGTACTCATATTTGAATATTTTTCTGTTGATATTGTCTGTTGTCTATGTTGAGATTGATCTTGTTGAACATTGCCTTGGCTGAATTTCTTCAAAAAGGCAGTAAATAAATTCTAAGGTGCGATAAAAAGTGGCCAGCGCTATGGTTAGCACGTGGGTTTGCTGCACGCTCTGGGTACTTTTCTATCATGGCAGAAAAATAGCTGCAATCGGCTTTTTTTAAAAAACATGGCCATGCAATAATTTCCCCATTAGCATGTGGTCATTATCACCAGGACAAGAGGTCTATAAAATAATGAGTAGAGTGGAACGGGTAGACGTGAAGCGTCTGTTTACGCTTTCCAAAAATACTAGGACTAGGGGGCATGCGATGAGGCTACAATGTAGTAAATTTAAAACCAATCGGAGAAAAGTTTTCTTCACTCAACGTGTAATTAAACTCTGGAATTCGTTGCCAGAGAATGTGGTAAAGGCGGTTAGCTTAGCAGAGTTTTAAAAAGGTTTGGACAGCTTCCTAAAGAAAAAGTCCATAGACCATTATTAAATTGGACTTGGGGAAAATCCACTATTTCTGGGATAAGCAGTATAAAATGTTTTGTACTATTTTGGGATCTTGCCAGGTATTTGTGACCTGGATTGGCCACTGTTGGAAACAGGATGCTGGGCTTGATGGACCTTTGGTCTGTCCCAGTATGGCAATGCTTATGTACCCTTAACTGCCATCTTTTAGGAGGCAGAACCAGTGGCATAGCTAAAGGGGCCACGGGGGCCTGGGCTCCCACAAATTGACTATGGGGCCCCCAGTTTGGCTGGTGGGTGTCCCCAATCCCCTCTAGCTGAAGCATTTGTCCCGTGCTGGTCTCACCGAATTGCCTACCCTGATTGTCTCAGTCGCGCCTTGCACGTTTGGTTTTAGTGAAACTGAGCATGCGTGTGCATGGTGCAACTGAGAACAGAGCAGGGTAGGTAATTCGAGACCAGCGCGGGACAAATGATTCAGCTGGTGGGGGTTGGGGTCCGCCAGCCAAGGTACCATCATGTGGCAGCAGCAGCAGGGGGCGGCGGCAGGGAGGTGGGCCAAAATGTGTCCCTCTCACTTTGCCCCCCCCCCATTGAGGTCTGGTTATACCCCTAAGAGCTCCCGCGCTACTCCTGCACTAATCGGGTAGCGTGTGGGAATGTGCCTGCATTACTTGATTAGCACAGGCACGCCTACTCTTCGCTCCCAGACACACCTCCTGTGGCAAGAAATAAAAACTATATTTTACCAGGGGAGTGGTGTGTGCTGCTGCCTACACTACCGTGGGATGCCTCAGTTCATCTTTCGATAGTACCCTTTTACTGTGCAATAAGCCCGCAGAAGGCCTAGCCCAGCTTATTGAATAAATAAATAGCAGCTGGTTGATGATAGACCTGAGCAAAGTGGTGAAGGCGGTTAGCTTAGCAGAATTTAAAAAGGGGTTGGACGGTTTCCTAAAGGACAAGTCCATAGACCGCTACTAAATGGACTTGGGAAAAATCCACAATTCCAAGAATAACATATATAGAATGTTTGTACGTTTGGGAAGCTCGCCAGGTGCCCTTGGCCTGGATTGGCCGCTGTCGTGGACAGGATGCTGGGCTCGATGGACCCTTGGTCTTTCCCAGTGTGGCATTACTTATGTACTTATGTAAGTTTTACAAAGACTTTCCCTCCAGCAGGTATGACAAGTAGTTGAGAAACGGCAGGCATGGTCAGAGGTGATAGAAACATAGAAACATGACGGCAGATAAAGGCCATATGACCCGTCCCGTCTGCCCATCCTCTGTAACCCCTAATTCTTCCTGTTCCTAAGTGATCCCACATGCTTACCCCATGCCTTTTTAAATTCTGGAACAGTCCTTGACTCCACCACCTCCACCGGGAGGCCATTCCACGCCTCCACAACCCTTTCTGTGAAATAATACTTCCTTAGGTTACTCCTCCTAAGCCTATTCCCTCTTAACTTTGTCATATGCCCCCTCATTCCAGAGCTCTCCTTCATTTGTAAACGGCTCTCTTCCTGTACATAAATGCCCTTGAGATATTCAACAGCACTGGAGCCTCTGAAACCCCATTGAATATTGACCCCTGCATTTTGCAAAACGGCATGTCCAAGGGGACCCAGTTAATGATTGGAATTAGGGAGACCATCACTCACGAAAACTCCTTTACTGTAAATAATATGACCTATAAATTGGAGTCAATGGAAACTCAGGTGAATAGTCTTATTAAAAGCTGTTTCTGGATTATGCGTAATCTTAGACGACCGTGGAAGTATTTTAACTTGGATCAGTTTCAAATTGCTGTTCAGGCTTTATTGTTGTCAAAATTGGATTACTGTAACATTGTTTATCTAGGATGTGCTAAACATCATGTTAAGAAAGATAGAATCTCTATAGAATACTGCGATTCCGTTGATTTCTTCACTTAACAAGTTTGCTAGGATCACATCGTGGTGTATCAAATTACATTGGCTACCTATGGAAGCCAGAATTCACTTCAAACTGTATTGTTTGATCTTTAAGATAGTTCAAGGAATTCCCCCTCATTATATGTTTGGTCTGATAACATTTTATATTTAAGATACGGGACACGGAATAAATTGAAACTATCATTTTCTACTACTAAGGGTATAAAATACTTTAGAGCTTTCTCTGCTGATTTTTCCTGTGGAATATGTTACCTGCATATGCTACCTTATCTTATTAAGACTTTTTTGTTTAAAAGCATGTGCTAGCTAAAAAGTCAAAACCGTGCTAATTCCTAGAGGGGTCCTGGCAGAACCGACTTGGGAAACACTGGTCTAAGGTATGATGAGATGCTACATGCATATACTTGACCTTGGTCTGTCCTTTCCATTTTCAGGGCACAGACCGCTGAAGTTTGCCCGGCACTGGCTTTGCTTTGGAGTGGAGGAGTAGCCTAGTGGTTAGTGCAGTGGACTTTGATCCTGGGGAACTGAGTTTGATTCCCACTGCAGCCCCTTGTGACTCTGGGCAAGTCACTTAACCCTCCATTGTCCCTGGTACAAAATAAGTACCTGAATATATGTAAACCACTTTGAATGTAGTTGCAAAAACCTCAGAAAGGCGGTATATCAAGTCCCGTTTCCCTTATGACATCACAATATCAGAAGTGAGCCAAGTATCGGGCAATCAAGCCATTGTGACATCACTGATGAGGTTGGCTCTTATTGGTGGAATGAGTGGAGGAGTAGCCTAGTGGTTAGTGTAGTGGACTTGAATGGAGCTCGATTCCCACTGCAGCTCCTTGTGACTCTGGGCAAGTCACTTAACCCTCCATTGCCCCAGGTACACAATAAGTACCTGAATATATGTAAACCGCTTTGAATGTAGTTGCAAAAACCTCAGAAAGGCAGTATATCAAGTCCCATTTCCCTTTCTCAATTACTGGTGTTGCCATCTAATCACCGCTAAGCTTGTTGGGTTCCATTCTCTGAGTCATAAATGATGTTTCAAGGAAGGAACACGTTTAAAAGCTGGCAAGTACTTGTTTTTAGTCAAAGATGAAACAAGTCAGTTTGTCATGGAATACACTGTATATCATGTTTTATTTAATTTACTGTTTCACCTATTTTATTTATTTATTTATTGCATTTGTATCCCACATTTTCCCACCGTATGGCAGGTTCAATGTGGCTTACACATTGCTAAAAAGGCGGGTACAAAATTTAGATTTGTAGAAGTCTAGTACATAATACAGAAGTACAATAAACACTTAGGTTGATATATTTTATTTACAGAAGCGCGGTTTTGTACCTGACATAGCCTGTTTTGGTGAAACTATGGCTACAGTCGGTGTGTGCTGTATGCAGAAGCAGATTTGCATGAATATGAAAGCTAAGTTCTTAATTTACATTTAACCCTCTCCTCATTTACATTAGCTCTCTCCTCAAGTCACTTCACTGGCTTCCTATCCATTTCCGCATACAGTTCAAACTCCTCTTATTGACCTATAAGTGCATTCACTCTGCAGCTCCTCAGTACCTCTCCACTCTCATCTCTCCCTACATTCCTCCCCGGGAACTCCGTTCACTAGGTAAATCTCTCTTATCTGCACCCTTCTCCTCCACTGCTAACTCCAGACTCCATTTCTTTTATCTTGCTGCACCATATGCCTGGAATACACTTCCTGAGCCTGTACGTGAAGCTCCATCTCTGGCCGTCTTCAAGTCTAAGCTAAAAGCCCACCTTTTTGATGCTGCTTTTAACTCCTAACCCTTGTTCACTTGTTCAGAACCCTTATTTTATCATCCTCACCTTAATATTCCCTTATCTCTTGTTTGTCCTGTTTGTCTGGCCTAATTAGATTGTAAGCTCTGTCGAGCAGGGGCTGTCTCTTCATGTTCAAGTGTACAACGCTGCGTACGTCTAGTAGCGCTATAGAAATGATAAGTATAAGTAGTAGTAGTAGTAGTAGTCTTTGGGATTTTGGAATTCTGCACGGAATCTTGCCATTCTTTGGGATTCCGGAATCTTGCTGCTCTTTGGGATTCCGGAATCTTGCTGCTCTTTGGGATTCCGGAATCTTGCTACTCTTTGTCCTTATCCCTTATTTGTCCTGTTTGTCTGTCCTAATTAGATTGTAAGCTCTGTCGAGCAGGGACTGTCTCTTCATGTTCAAGTGTACAGCGCTGCGTACGTCTAGTAGCGCTTTAGAAATGATAAGTAGTAGTACTGTCACAGTTTTTTGGACTCCTGAAAGCTGGTTTCAGTGGATCTTTAACAAATTATTTCTCACGTTTTTTTTTTTATGCCTGTAAAAGGAAGGCATGAAACTCGACATCTAATGACAGTCGTACGTCCATGGCTTCTTAATAAAGGCTTTATAGAGAGGATCACTGAGTAGCTCCTGACGCAGCCCTGCTGGGCGAAACACGGCCTGTGTCAGGCATTATTTTATATACATATTGATTAATAAAGTTTGTATACATCCATTACTGATCTGCTCGTTTGTCTTCCACCTTGGAGTTTGCGGATCGTCTGCCTTGTTGTTTCCTGTTCATTTACATGTGCAAATCACCATTTTACATATGCAAATGAACCTAACCCTTCTAAAACGGAACATATCAAGTAAAATCGAACTCAAATATATCATCACCGTGGAAAGCAGACTGCGGAATACCTCAAGGGTCACCGCTATCACCGATCCTTTTCAACCTGATGATGACCCCACTAGCCAAGTCTTTATCCACCCAGGGCCTCAACCCATTCATCTATGCAGACGACGTTACAATATACATCCCCTTCAAACATGATCTGACAGAAATCACCAATGAAATCAACCTCGGCTTGGACACCATGAACTCATGAGCAAATGCATTCAGGCACAGGCAGCTCCTTGTGACTCTGGGCAAGTCACTTAACCCTCCATTGCCCTATGTAAGCCGTATTGAGCCTGCCATGAGTGGGAAAGCACGGGGTACAAATGTAACAAAAAAAAAAAACAAAACAAAAAAAACACACTCCCTCATCCTTTCATCCCAATATAATACGAACATACCTACAAACTTAGTCACCCCAGACCACTCATAAAGAAACTACAGACTGCTCAAAACACAGCAGCCAGGCTTATATTTGGAAAATCGCGATTCGAAAGTGCCAAACCCCTCCAAGAAAAACTGCACTGGCTCCCAATTAAAGAACATATAACTTTCAAAATCTGCACCCTGGTCCTCAAAATTATCTATGACGAAGCCCCTGGATATATGACCGACCTTATAGACCTGCCAACCAGAAACACAATCGGACCATCACGAACATACTTAAATCTTCACTACCCTAGCTGCAAGGGACTCAAGTACAAATCAATTTACAGATCCAGCTTCTCCTATATAAGCACGCAACTATGGAATGCATTACCGAAAGCCATAAAAACAACCTACAACCACCTTAGCTTCCGGAAATCACTAAAGACCATCCTGTTCGAAAAGGCATACCCCACTGACCCAACTTAAGTGCCTGAACCCAGCAACACAACAAAACCAAAGCCCGTAATGAACACTGTATAACTCTTCTTCTCTACGATTCTCCTAATGTGTCTGTAACACATGAACCTCTTTGATAGAGGACTAAAATACAAGCTGATGCATGCCATTACCTTCTCCTACACGAGCACGCAGATATGGAATGCTCTACCCACAGACCTGAAATCAATTGTCGAAACAAATAACTTTTGCAAATCTCTGAAGACACACTTCTTCAACAAGGCCTACAACAAGAACCAACAGCTTCACTGATCCACTTTACCAACCCAACCAGTTAGGAAAATCCACTTCTACTATCACCCGCCTAATCACTTCCTCTTTCGTCCCTACTTAATCTCTACACACTACTAACTGTATCTGATATTCTGGAATGACAATGTCATAACAAAACTATGTAAGCTACATTGAGCCTGCAAATAGGTGGGATAATGTGGGATTCAAATGCAATAATAATAATAATAATAACATCACTTTGTATTTGTTTCATCATTGAAGGCGACTAACGCTTCGCGGTACTATACAGTGGTGGAAATAAGTATTTGATCCCTTGCTGATTTTGTAAGTTTGCCCACTGACAAAGACATGAGCAGCCCATAATTGAAGGGTAGGTTATTGGTAACAGTGAGAGATAGCACATCACAAATTAAATCCGGAAAATCACATTGTGGAAAGTATATGAATTTATTTGCATTCTGCAGAGGGAAATAAGTATTTAATCCCTCTGGCAAACAAGACCTAATACTTGGTGGCAAAACCCTTGTTGGCAAGCACAGCGGTCAGACGTCTTCTGTAGTTGATGATGAGGTTTGCACACATGTCAGGAGGAATTTTGGTCCACTCCTCTTTGCAGATCATCTCTAAATCATTAAGAGTTCTGGGCTGTCGCTTGGCAACTCGCAGCTTCAGCTCCCTCCATAAGTTTTCAATGGGATTAAGGTCTGGTGACTGGCTAGGCCACTCCATGACCCTAATGTGCTTCTTCCTGAGCCACTCCTTTGTTGCCTTGGCTGTATGTTTTGGGTCATTGTCGTGCTGGAAGACCCAGCCACGACCCATTTTTAAGGCCCTGGCGGAGGGAAGGAGGTTGTCACTCAGAATTGTACGGTACATGGCCCCATCCATTCTCCCATTGATGCGGTGAAGTAGTCCTGTGCCCTTAGCAGAGAAACACCCCCAAAACATAACATTTCCACCTCCATGCTTGACAGTGGGGACGGTGTTCTTTGGGTCATAGGCAGCATTTCTCTTCCTCCAAACACGGCGAGTTGAGTTCATGCCAAAGAGTTCAATTTTTGTCTCATCTGACCACAGCACCTTCTCCCAATCACTCTCGGCATCATCCAGGTGTTCACTGGCAAACTTCAGACGGGCCGTCACATGTGCCTTCCGGAGCAGGGGGACCTTGCGGGCACTGCAGGATTGCAATCCGTTATGTCGTAATGTGTTACCAATGGTTTTCGTGGTGACAGTGGTCCCAGCTGCCTTGAGATCATTGACAAGTTCCCCCCTTGTAGTTGTAGGCTGATTTCTAACCTTCCTCATGATCAAGGATACCCCACGAGGTGAGATTTTGCGTGGAGCCCCAGATCTTTGTCGATTGACAGTCATTTTGTACTTCTTCCATTTTCTTACTATGGCACCAACAGTTGTCTCCTTCTCGCCCAGCGTCTTACTGATGGTTTTGTAGCCCATTCCAGCCTTGTGCAGGTGTATGATCTTGTCCCTGACATCCTTAGACAGCTCCTTGCTCTTGGCCATTTTGTAGAGGTTAGAGTCTGACTGATTCACTGAGTCTGTGGACAGGTGTCTTTCATACAGGTGACCATTGCCGACAGCTGTCTGTCATGCAGGTAATGAGTTGATTTGGAGCATCTACCTGGTCTGTAGGGGCCAGATCTCTTACTGGTTGGTGGGGGATCAAATACTTATTTCCCTCTGCAGAATGCAAATAAATTCATATACTTTCCACAATGTGATTTTCCGGATTTAATTTGTGATGTGCTATCTCTCACTGTTACCAATAACCTACCCTTCAATTATGGGCTGCTCATGTCTTTGTCAGTGGGCAAACTTACAAAATCAGCAAGGGATCAAATACTTATTTCCACCACTGTATATGCCACATTGAGCCTGCAAATAGGTGGGGAAAATGTGGGGTACAAATGTAATAAATAAATAAAATAAAATAACCTCCTTGTAAGTGTGTGAAGATCACCTCTTTTCTCTTTGGCCCAAAAGCAACCTGCAGTGGTTTGTGAATGAAGGTTATCTGTGAATGAGTTTGATACAGAAACAGTCCTCTCATAGTCATCTTGCTGCAGGGAAAGAGACTTAACATCATCAACCCCGCTTCATCCTTTTATTCCGCTTTATCTGTGTTGCTGAATGCCCCATGCCCACCTCTGAAGTGTAATCCTACCCCTCCCCCAACCATAAAATCTCCTGGATTGTTTTGATTTTAAAATCCTATTAGCCTTAAATTAATTGACTTTTCTTGCTGGCCAGTGGGCCGGAACACAGGGTGAGGGCTGCAATAATTAACTGGGAAAAGGTTATTGGAGAGATAAGCTGGAGGAGCCATGCTGAGCTTTAATCTAAAGATCTGTCTCATCTCTTCCCTCTCTGTCCCTGCTGCTTTCACTCACTGCAGCTCCTCCCCAGCCATTCCTGTCCAGGTTTTATCTGAGAGAGCCAGAATCAGGGGCCTTTGAACTCTGGATCTAATGCTGCACTGTTGTCAACCAGGAGGACCCGGAGGCTCATCCTGGCCTTCAAAATGGAGATCTGGAGGTCCTAAGACACATCAAAGTTTTGCTCTAGAAGTTGGGCTTCATTTAACAGCAGCAGATATCCTCACAAGAACTCATTCATGTCAAAGACAGCAACTCTTAGAAAAGAAGCGCAGCCATGATTTAGGCCCAGAGGACAGTTCTGAATCCCAGAGCTTCAGTGGATCTTCAGTGGAAGGGAAACGTTATTCTAGAAAAAGAAATCTTGGGCTCTGAGGGGATAAACTCAGGATTAGCATCATAAAGAAACATCCTTGGAATGCAATGATCTAAGGACACCCTAGCATGGTGGCAGTCACGTTAGCAAGGTACCCTGAGAAATGCAAAGCTTCTAGGAAACTTGGGTTCATGATCTCAAGCCAAGGTTCACATAATCCTTATCGGCCAAAAATTTAGTCTCCATTCTGCTTATTGGGGTGAGGTGAAAATTGTAGGTCCAGGCTATCCAGGTTGAAGGGTTTGGCAGGGCCGCTGAGAGACTGAGCCGGGCCCAGGGCCCCGCCGCCGCCCCCCCAGGCTGCTGCTGCCACCGCCACCCCAAGGCCACCGCCGCCACTCCCACAATCGCTACTCAGGCTGCCAGTGCCGCAGTTCCCGGTCTCCACCCGCCCACCCACCCCCGTTGACAGCCCCCCTCCATCCGCCAGCGGGCCCCATACATTCAAATCGGCAGCACTCGCCTCCGTGTGAAAGCGCAGCAGCAGATCGCCTCCCTTCGGGCCTTCCCTCCCTGTGTCCCGCCCTCATGGAAACAGGAAGTTACATCAGACATGGGTGGGACACAGGGAGGGAAGGCCCAAAGGGAGGCAATCTGCCGCTGCGCTTTCACATGGAGGTGAGGCGCTGCCGATTTGGTGGCGGACGGAGAGGGGCTGTCGACGGAGCCGAGGGTGGGCGGGTGAGACCAGGGACTGTGGCGCCGGACCTCCTTGGAGGCCCGGGCCTGAGGTTTGGTCTCAGCTGTATGGGTGGCTAAGAGAGGCGCCCAAGATTTCCTGAGGACGTCCTGGCGAAGGTGCGGGGAAACCCGTATTATCGAAACAAGATGGGCGTCCATATTTCATTTTGATAATATGGTCGGGGACGCCCAAATCGTGAAATTTAGGTCAACCATAGAGATGGTCGTCCTTAGAGATGGTTGTCCCTGATTTTCGGCGATAATGGAAACTGAGGATGCCCATCTCAGAAACGACCAAATCCAAGCCCTTTGGTAGTGGGAGGATTTTAGGGTCCGAGATTCAGCTGGTGGTGTTAAACCCATAAATACAATGCTGGGCTACATCCAGGCTGCAGCATTGAATTTCCCGGTTCCTGCAGCTGGTTAATACATAGCCGGTCAAGGGCCTCTTTTACAAAGCCGCTCTACCGATTCTCGATGCAGCAAATGAGACGAAGCTCATTCAATTCCTACGGCCTTCCTCTCATTTGCCACGGGGGAATCGCTAGCGTGGCTTCGTAAAAGAAACCCTAAATGCGATATCAACACTTAACCGGCTATGGGGCACTATATAAAGACAGGACTGACTCTTACGCAGTTAAGTGATGAACAACTGGTAAAGTGCCAACCCCGAACACCCCCAAAATTGCTGGGTTTCAGTTGGGCTCTAACTGGTTATTTTCAGCTGCATTAACTGGTGATTTAATTGGCCAGGAGCCATTTCTGGCCACTTGTATTGTATTGCACTTATTTATTTGTTACATTTGTATCCCACATTTCCCCACCTATTTGCAGGCTCAATGTGGCTTACATTGTACTATAGAGGCATTCGCCATCTCCGGTAGAGAAACAAATACGAAGAGTTGTTGTGGTCGAATAAGGTTCATTGGGGAATTGTAGAGAGGAAGAGTTATGCAGAGTCTATTACGAGCTTTGGTTTCATTGTGTTGCAAGGTTTAGGCACTTAAGTTGGGTCGATAGGGTATGCCTTTTTGAACAGGTTGGTTTTTAGTGATTTCCGGAAGTTCAGGTGGTCGTACATTGTTTTCATGACTTTTGGTAGTGAAAACAATGTACCAATGTTCCATAGTTGTGTGCTTATGTATGAAAAGTTGGATGCATAAGTTGATTTGTATTTGAGTCCTTTGCAGTTTGGATAGTGGAGATTTAGGTATGTTCATGTTGATCCGATTGTGTTTCTTATTGGTAGGTCTATGAGGTCTGTCATGTATCCCGGGACTTCGCCGTAGATAATTTTATGGACCAGGGTGCAGATTTTGAAAGCAATATGTTCTTTGATTGGTAGCCAGTGTAGTTTTTCTCGGAGGGGTTTGGCGCTTTCGAATCGCGCTTTTCCAAATATAAGCCTGTCTGCTGTATTTTGAGCGGTCTGAAGTTTCTTTATGAGTTGTTCTTTGCATCCCGCGTAAATTCCATTGCAGTAGTCTGCGAAATGTTTCCCTCGGGAAGAATGGTTTCACGCGTTTGAGTTTCCACATTGAGTGGAACATTTTCTTAGTTGTAGAGTTAACTTAAAGCAACTTCCCATTTGAAGGAATTTACAACAATCTTACCCAATCTAGCAAATTGCATAGCAATAGTTTACAGTTGTTGACTCGTTTTAAGCACATTATGAAAAAGAAGATACGACGTAATTTGAGGAATCTGAACTGGAATATTATTCCCAATTTTTACAGTCTGATAAGCAAAAGATTGCTCCCAGATTGATTTTTGGCTAATATTTTTAATTGATGGAAAATCTAAGGTTAGTCTCTGATCACTTCTCAAGTGAGGCCTATTGGCTGGAAATATTAGAAACTGCCCTATAGTTTCAGAACTTAATCCCTAAAAACTTTTATAGCCCATGCAAGCTATGTTAAAATGAAGACGAGGCTCCACTTTGAGCCAATGTAATTCGTTCAAAAGCCTACGCGTGCCCAACGAGAAATCAATTTTGAGCTACTGCCCGGCTACCGCGTGGCCCTTGCGGTAATTTCATTTATGATGCACTTCAGCTACGCGTGCCGGAAAATATTTTTATTTTCCAGCGTGCAGGCGGAAATCGGCATTCTATGCATGTACACCATTACCGCCTGGTTACTGCGTGAGACCTTACCACTAGGCCAATGGCTGGCGGTAAGGTCTCAGACCCAACATGGACGCACAGCAATTTTAATTTTGCCGCACGACCATTTTCGGCAAAAATTTTTAAAAAGGCATTTTTTACAGGTGCACTGAAAAATGATTCTGTGCGTGTCCAAAACACGCGACTACACTACCGCAAGCCATTTTTAGCACACCTTTGTAAAAGGGTCCCTTAAATATTCATCTTGCAGATTTATTTTGCAACAATTGCTTTGAATATTGACTCCTTAGAATACCAATAACACTTACATTTAGGCACTAAAGGTTATACAATTGCTGTAGGGATGGTGCTGTAGGATAATTCTATAATGAGTTGCCTAGGTTTAAGTTGAAGAATGCGCAGAAATTCCAGTATTTTAGTCACATATACACATAAATGAACAGTTTCTAGCTAAGCGGTATTCTGTAAGTACCGGCCTAGATATGATGGCGTGTTCTTTACAGGTGGGCATTCATATATGCAGAGTTTGGAACGGGTAGACGTGAATCGCTTGTTTATTCTTTCTAAAAATACTAGGACTAGGGGGGCACGCAATGAAGCTACCATGTAGTAAATTTAAAACAAACCAGAGAAAATTTCTTCACTCGACGTGTACTTAAACTCTGGAATTTGTTGCCAGATAATGTGGTAAAAGCAGTTAGCTTAGCAGGGTTTAAAAAAAAGGTTTGGATAATTTCCTAAAAGAAAAGTCCATAAGCCATTACTAAGATGGACTTGGGAAAATCCACTGCTTATTTCTAGGATAAGAAGTTTAAAATGTATTGCACTGTTTTGGCATCTTGCCAGTTACTTGTGAGCTGGATTGGCCACTGTTGGAAACAGGATACTGGGCTTGATGGACCTTCGGTCTGTCCCAGTATGGCAACACTTATGTTCTTATGCTCTTACAGTGTGGTCAGAGGGCACGCATACAAAGTAAATGATAAACTCTTATGAACTATGCATGGTCTTTGGCTGGTGTAAGTGATCTTATCCAAATTATACATATGTATTGGTGCTGTTATGCTAGTTTTCTATAAAGGAAATTGGGTGTGCACTTTCTTTTATAGAACGGGCTCTAAATAGGCCCCTTTTTGGCACTTATAAATTTGGTGCTTCTTTATAGAATTGCCTTCCACATGTTAAGAACAGCATAGAGTGAAACAGCAAACAAAATCCACTGAGAAAGCTTTTTTGTGTGGCAGAAAGAGTATAGCAGTGGGGCTGTACTACCATCCACCCCATCCAAGATGTAGAAACAGGCAGTGAAATGTTAACAAAAAAGTTATAAAACCTAACGAAATAGGCAATACAATAATAATGGGAGATTTGAATTAGTCCTATATTTATTAGGCAAATGCCTCATCATACCGACAGATTTTCAAAGTGATTTAAGCAGCAGGAGAGGCCTGCTTAAATCACCTGGGGCCTGCCCAACTGCCGATATTCAGCACAAGATCTGTTTGCATACAATGGAAGCAGTGCATGCAAATCAACCTCATACATATTCATGGTGGAAATCTTGAACCCTGACTTGATTTTGGCCCTGGAGGACTGTGGTCAGGGCCGCCAAGAGGTGGGGGACAGGGGGGACAAAATTCCCTGGGCCCGGGCCTCCAGGGGGGGCCTGGCCCGCCCGCCCTCCGTCGCTTCCTGGCATTGAACTTAAGCGCCTCACCTTCGAAAGCGCAGCAAGCCGCGGCAGACCACTCCTTCCTTCCGTGTCCCACCCTCGCCTGATGTAACTTCCGCGAGGGCGGGACACGGAAGGAAGGAGTGGTCTGCCGCTGCTGACTGCACTTTCGAAGGTGAGGCGCTTAAGGTCTGTGCAGAGGGTCCGGGGGTGGAGAGAGGGCCCGGTGGCGGGTGGAGGGGGGGGCCCAGTGACCTTGGGTGGGGGGGGCCCGGGAGCGGCCTTGTCCCGGGCCTGGCCCAGTCTCTCGGCGGCCCTGACTGTGGTTGCCCACCCCTGCCCTAGGGAAATGTCTCTACAGATAGGTATGATAGTAGGAGAGCTGTTGATGGCATAAGAGAAGTGTCCTTGGGGACATATTTAAAGGATGGAGCAAAAACAAAGCCCACAAACCCTTTTTTAAATTTGAAATTTCTATGCACAGCACCTCGCTTTTGTGTCAAGAATGAAGGTACTTAGAAAGAAAACCCTCCCTCCAACGGACTGAGAACTGGAGAAGTCAATGTTTAAATCCCGCTGCAGATCCTTGTGATCTTGGCATAGTCACTTTTAATCCTCCTTTGCCTCAGATACAAACTTAACCCCCTGTTTACCAAGCCACACTAGTGGCTGCTGTGCGCTAATGCTGACGCTGCCCATTCACTTTGAATGGTCTGTGTTGGGATTGTCGAGCGGCAGTTCGCTAGCTCGACTTAGTAAACAGGAGGGTTAGAGTGTAATCCCTTCAGGTACAGGGAAGCACCTAGTGAGCCTGAATGCAACTTGCCTTGAGGTACTGCTGAAAAAGTTGTGAGCCAAATCCAAATCCAGACCCCTCCCCCCCCCCCCCCCCCCAAGTTGTGCAAATTTGCCAGAAATGGTTTAGCAGGTGTGAGTTTTGTCCAAGGTGAACAAATGCATAGGCATCGCAATATTTTCAGGAGTATGAATAAGCCGGCTAAAGGGCTGTGGGATGTTTGTCCAGGTATTAACATCTGCCCTTTGGGTTAAGACTAGGTCAAAAGGGAACTGGTAAGACAGAGTGAACTGGGAGCTCCACTCACATGAAGCTTCTCTGCAGCCTCTCACATCCTGGACAAGGTTATTTTTGCTTCTGTATGTAACTCTCCCCCCCCCCACCCCAGCCTCCTTTTTTGGAAAATATGACCAAGGACTCGTCTCCCTGTGTTTGCTCTGCAAACACTAATTAAGGCATGTAATGAAGGCAGCAATGTCCATTAATACCGAGGTGGATCAGCGAGATTATCTGAGACAGGTGGAGTCTCTCTCTGGGCCATGTCAGCATGTGTGAGGTAGCACAGCCCATTCCTTCAGAAACATGTGCCAGGCTCCAGGGAGACCCTCAGACCCAGACAGCAAAATCCCAGCTCTTCTAAGCAGAGCCAGGGGCTCCTCTGGACAGGTGTTAATCCAGCAGGAAAGCTCTTGTCTCCTCCTGGTCACCAGCTGGCCTGTGCTGTGACTGTACAGAAGCCCTTCCTGGTCTCAAAACAGAATGTGACATAGTGCTGGTGAACTACGATCCATAAAAATGACATATAGTCATAATCATACATATAAAAATCACAATATAAATAAGAGAGCCACAGCCCTGGAAGGTGGAGAAAGAGACTCCCTTTAAAGCACCAGGATCCTCGGAGGTATAGAAGGGAGCGGAAAAGCCTCTACAGGGGCACAATCCAGGAAGGAGAAGGAGATCAAGAATTCCTCGAGAGGCGCAGGAGGGATCTCCAGAAATTATGCACAGATTGAACCCATTCCAGGCTGAATCTATTTTTCTTTGACCCAGGAAGAGTTCTCTTCAGACAGGTAGCAACTTCCCTGATTCATGCTACTCATTACTGCAAAGTGCTGGAAACCAGACTGCATTGATAGCCGGAGACTTAACTGTTTGGCGAGGCTAAGGTGCGGCAAGTGAGGGGACCAACACCTATGTCAACAGTAAAGGGACAGTAGGGGTATTTTTGAACACAGCAGGGACGGACCCCTTCACTGTGTCTGTGGTACAGCTGCAACAGCTGCCGTCCCTTAGTACCACTGTTACCGATGGTATAATGCCTAGCCACTGCTGGAAACTCACCTTTTTCACTGCTGCTTTTAGCTCCTAACCGCTACTCAATTACCCTCCCCTTGTCCCTTCCTTCCTTCTCACCCATTACTTCCCTCACCTGTAACTGTCTTGTCTGTCTGTATTATTTAGATTGTAAGCTCTTTTGAGCAGGGACTGCCTCTTTGTGTCAGGTGTTCGGCGTTGCGTACGTCTGGTAGCGCTATACAAATGCTAATAATAATAATGCACACTGAAAATGCTCCAGGGAATTGTGTACCAGAAAAATCAAAATAATGCATCCCAAAATAATACAGCATATTAAACAGAATGATGTTTGCAGTATTGTGGAAATATATGCAGGCACTTTCACACTTGGCTTCCAGTCATCCCTAGCTCTTTGCATTTGTCCACATTAAATTTCATCTGCCATTTGGATGCCCAGTCTTTCAATTTCCTAAGGTCTTCCTGCAATTATTAACATTCCACATGTGTTTTAACAAACATGAATAGTTTTGTGTCATCTACAATTTTAATAACCTCACTCTTTGTTCCGATTTCCATATCATTTATAAATATGTTAAATAGCACGGTCCCAGTGCAGATCCCTGCGACACTCCACTATTCACCCTCCTCCATTGAGAGAAATGGCCATTTTTTTTGTTACATTTGTACCCCGCGCTTTCCCACTCATGGCAGGCTCAATGCGGCTTACATGGGTTAAATGACTTGCCCAGAGTCACAAGGAGCTGCCTGTGCCAGGAATCGAACTCAGTTCCTCACTTCCCCAGGACCAAAGTCCACCACCCTAACCACTAGGCCACTCCTACCCTCTGCTTTCTGTCCAATAACCAGTTCCTAATCCACAACAGAACATTGCCTCCTATCCTATGACTTGAATTTTCTCAGGAGTCTCTCTTGAGGAACTTTGTCAAAAGCTTTCTGAATATCTAGATACACTACATCAACTGGTCACCTTTTATCCACATATTTATTCACATCTTTAAAGAAATGAAGCAAATTATTGAGGTAAGACTTCCTTTGGCTGAACCCATGCTGACTCTGTCCCATTAACCCATGTTCCTTAATTTTATTCTTTACCATAGTTTCCACTGTTATAATGGGCAGTGACATCAGGCTCACCAGTCTGTAATTTCACAGATCAGCCCTGGAAACCTTTTAAAAAAATCAGCCTCACATTGGCCACCCTCCAATCTTCAGATGACTTTAACGACAGGTTACAGATTACGAACAGCAGATCAGCAATTTCATGTTTGAGTTATTTCAGCACCCTTGGATGCCTGCCATCTGGTCCAGTTGATTTACTACTCTTTAATTTGTTGATTTGGCTCAGTATGTCTTCCAGGTTCACCAGATTTCTTTCAGTTCTTCCGCATCATCACCCCTGAAAACCATTTCTGGTTCAAGTAGATCTCTAACATCTTCTTCCATAAAGACCTCAAAGTTATTCAAAGTTCTTAAATCACAAGAAGATTGTAAAAAAAAATTGCAAGAGGACCTTACGAGACTGGGAGACTGGATATCCAAATGGCAAATGATGTTTAAAGTGAGCAAGTGCAAAGTGATGCATATGGGAAAGAGGAACCCGAACTATAGCTACATGATACAAGGTTCCACATTAGGATTCACTGTCCAGGAAAAGGATCTAGGTGTCGTCATTGATGATGTATCAAAACCCTCTGCTTAGTGTGCAGCAGTGGCTAAGAAAGCAAACAGAATTTTAGGAATTCTTAGGGAAGGAATGTAGAACATATTAACATAGTTGATGATGGCAGATAAAGACCTGGTACACCCAGTCTGTCCAAGATATGCAAATTTAATCCTAAACACAGCTAAGTGCTTATCCCACACATTCTTGAATTCTGTTACCATTTTCATCTCCACCACCTTCTATTTTTTTTGTTACATTTGTACCCCGCACTTTCCCACTCATGGCAGGCTCAATGCGGCTTACATGGGGCAATGGAGGGTTAAGTGACTTGCCCAGAGTCACAAGGAGCTGCCTGTGCCTGAAGTGGGAATTGAACTCAGTTCCTCAGGACCAAAGTCCACCACCATAACCACTAGGCCGCTCCTCCACTAGGACTGCATTCCAAGTACCCACCCTCTCCATGAAAAAGTATTTCCTAACATTACTCCTAAGGTGACTCCCCTGTAACCTCAATTCATGCCCTCTAGTTCTACCACATTTGCTCAGTTTTCCGGTATCTGTGAGTATCTTTGAGGGAAGGAGAATCTTATAGATCCTGGAAATTTCTTCCTTTGGTTCCTGCGTATTGCAGCATGAACTCTAACGTGAGCATGGCTGCCCCAGATTTGGTCACATTTACATGGGGACCAAGATGGGCACAATGGGGATAATCCAACTCATATCAGAACCTGATCCCATCTACAGCGACAGACGCAGCTGAAATAATCTAAACTGGATAAGAACTACACCCTAACTATTCCTGGAGACTGAAACTGAGGAAAACTGGATATTGTGTACATCACATAAATCACACCCTGTCCAGGTGGACAGCGGTCGATGCGGTTTGGATAATTCATGACCTAGGAGAGGCTGCATGTTTTCTTGCATATGCTTCATGGACTGGGAGATTTTGATGCTCACCCTATCCCTGCAGTCAGAGCAGATTGATTTTATTTTCTTGAGGGACCTTTTGATGACGACTTTGTCTTAAAACATCAGAACTACACTCCATCCACAGGAAGAAGAGCTGAGTTTGCTTTGTGTAGTCCAAACCACATATGAATCCGCCAGAAATTATTCAGGTCATCCTTCTCTGTTTATGCTTAAGGAAGCTGGAAAAATAGAAATCATTTTCATGGAAGTAGATCAAACCTTCTGACTTGAATCCTACTCTTTTAAGGATATCTTTCTGTTAAGACTTCCCATTGCTGCCCACTCTGTTAATGACATACCACCTCACACTGGGGATCTTTGAGATGTGTTGAATTTGTGAGAACGTTAAAGATCCTTAAACTCTGAAAATTCTCATTGGTTTTGCCTCACTACCTGGTCATTGTTCTTTGAGGTCAGACAACCAAACAGCAGTAGCGATCCAAGGAAGGACAAACACAGCAAGAGTTTATCCAAATGTCAACTTTAATGGAAACAGGACCCAACCTAGCCAAGTTTCGGAAAAACCTTTGTCCACAATACATTCACAGATTCAGTGCTTATTTGCTTATGTCTAAATGCATAGGAGTGGAGGAGTGGCCTAGTGGTTAGAGCACCAGTCTTGAAATCCAGAGGTGGCTGGTTCAAATCCCACTGCTGCTCCTTGTGATCTTGGGCAACTCATTTAACCCTCCAGTGCCTCAGGTACAAACTTAGTTTGTGAGCCCTCCTGGGACAGAGAAATATCCAGAGTACCTGAATGTAACTCACCTTGAGCTACTACGGGAATAAGTCTCTCAACTCTCCATTGCCTCAGGTACAACTAAGTACCTGTATATACTATGTAAACTGGTTTGAATGTAGTTTCAAAACCACAGAAAGGCAGTATATCAAGTCCCATTTCCCTATCTGAGACTCTACATGGAATGTTGCTACTATTTGAGATTCTAGATGGAATGTTGCCAGTGGACAAGTGACCTAGTGGTTAGAGCACTGGTCTTTCAATCTAGAGGTGGCCGGTTCAAATCCCACTGCTGCTCTGTGTGATCTTGGGCAAGTCACTTAACCCTCCATTGCCTCAGGTACAAACTTAGTTTGTGAGCCCTCCTGGGACAGAGAAATATCCAGAGTACCTGAATGTAACTCACCCTGAGCTACTACTGAAAAAGGTGTGAGCAAAATCTAGATAAATAAATATGCACATACATACCCATTACAATAGATGCCTTTATTCCTTTATAGAATAGGTTCCAACTAGACGTCCCATTATAGAACTGGCCCACCTTTTCCTCCAGATTCTACATAGCAGGATTTAAGTTGTGCATGGAAATTCAGTCATATACTGGATTTGTAGATGCAACTTAATTACTTAACAAGCCAATCAGCACTGATAATGGCCACTTAAGCTATTGTTAACAGTAATTGGCATTAATTAGAATTTGCACACAGAACTGTCTAAGCGCATTCTATAATAGGATGCACGTAAGTTGAAAAGGGGACGTGGCCATGGGCGTGGAATGGGCAGGTCGTGGGCGTTTCTAAAATCTATGTGCGTTGTTATAGAATACACCCAGCCCGCTCCTAATTTAAGCATCATCATTGTTTTACTTGATGTAACTGCCATGACTAAATTTAGTTGCTCATATGGGCGCTCCTTGAATTCTATAAACCACATAGAAATTTAGGCTTATTCTAGAAAGTACAGCTAAATTTAGGCATACTTTATAGAATACACCTAGGTGTATTTCGTTGCAGTGCCGATTTTTTAGGCATAATGTATGGAATCTAGTCTTATGTTCTTACGTTTAACAAACCATGGCAGGATGGACAGACTAAGTCAAAGACATTTATTTATTTGTTACATTTGTATCCCACATTTTCCCACCTATTTGCAGGCTCAATGTGGCTTACATTGTACCGTAGAGGCGTTCGCCATCTCCGGTAGAGAAACAAATACAATCCTGCCTTGTTTATTCATTTAATTTATGAAGAATCGAAGCTCTAAGCTCATGGAAGCAATGGGCCAAAAATAGACTGGCAAGGACTTTGACGCCAAACCTACTACTTGAGCTGGGTGCTGTTGATCTTTCTCCAATGGCACGTTTCCCAAAGAGAAAGGGTTTGGCTGTTTTCTAACTGGAGGCACGACCATAGGTGCCTCATCCCTCGTTACTCCAAGTTACACAGTTTAATGTGCCTCCTCAACTCCCACCTAAATATGGTTAAAAGCACTTTGAAACAATAGAGTCGTGTAACGTCATTAGGTGAAAGAATCTCTCCAGTTTCCACATGTCTACCATATGTCTACAAGACACTGTGAGCCCTAGTTGAAGGCTGCATAAACAGCCTATTTACATAACAGGTTGAGTAGTAATTAAGAGATTTAATTATTGCTTGATGCCGTTAGGCATCTTCATATTATTAACATTTTATTAGGAAGCTCAAGGACATGATATGAAGGAGAAAGTAGAGTGTTCTGAGGTAATGCTTTATTTTGAAGGGATGGTAAAAGTCTGGAAGAGCTTTCCAGGAGAGGTTACGTCCCCTCTATCATTTTGAACTTTTTCTAATTCCGCTATGTCTTTTTTGAGATATGGCGACCAGAATTGAACGCAGTACTCAAGGTGAGGTCGTTCCATGGAGCGATACAGAGGCATTATAATATCTTTGATCTTATTTTGCATCTCGCTCCTAATTTATTCCTAGGATCCTTCCTAGCTTTTTCCAGATAATATATTGAAACTTGAGAGCCAGGAGTTTTTTTTCCAAACGAGTTTCCTGTTCATGAGTCTTTGGATAAACAATGCTTTACTGTAGTGGATTTTACATAAGTTTGATATGAAATGGGCTGAATGAAATTATAGTGAAATTGTGCATTTTTGTCATCCCTCTCATTCTGTATTTAATCACCTTTTGGTGCTTAAATTAAAATGTAGCCAATGGCAGCAGCACATCTGAGCATACAATCTCTGAAGACGTATCTCTTCAACAAGGCCTACAAAGAAAGCTCCTAATTTAACTATGCCACTTGGGTAATACCACCCCAGGTCCAAAAGTCATCTTTCTATACCTATTTGCTCAAATCTTCCTTCCCATCCCTAATCTTTTGCCTCATCAATTGTATGTGATATCCTGGAATGGCAATGCCATAACAGGGCTCTGTAAGCCACATTGAGCCTGCAAATAGGTGGGAAAATGTGGGATACAAATGCAATAAATAAATAAATTTGCTTTAGGACAGAATTGTTAAAGGGGTATTCACAGGGGAGGGGCAGGGGTGGAGGGCACAGGTGTGGCTGATATTTGCATACATAGATTTTGTAGAATATTAGCATAAACCTGACTCAGCTTGCCAAAATGAAGACATGAGCATTTATGACAGGGATATTGCTCCCTTAAATGTCACATTTACGCACATAACTTACAGTATTCTCACAAAAAGCTTCACCTTGGTCACATATACAATATATGGAGCCTCTCCAAATACAGAACAAATGACCACAAATTAGAAATACAATTGTCCAGACAAAAACTGAACTGGAAACTCCAACCCAGACTCAGCCTGCAGTTCACCATCACAGAAATAGAAACGGAAATGTATTTCCTCCTGAACTCTGCAAAAATGCAAAGATTAATGAATGTATTTATTAAAATGCTTATATAGCACCTACATGCATTCATAGAGGTGCTGCACATTCTCAAAGCTGAAATATTCAAACCACTACCCTCAAATTAAAAATAGAAAATGTATAACTTTATTGTCTGGACAGCTCAGACTCTGTTGCTCATGTCTCCTACATTTTGCAGGGGTTGAGGTATTATGTACTGGCTGGGCTGTCGGGGTGGAGGGTGGAGGGGACTTTCCTGTGTGCAGAGCCTGGAATCTTTCATTAACACTTGGAGACCATAAATCAATTTTAGTAGACAATGGAAACGATGCCAGTCCTCAGTACCTTCAAGTACTCCCTGATAAAAAGCCCTGAGTATTACTGTAAGCACTCAAAATCTAATCGAAGATGTACTGAGTGCAATAACAAGGAATCTTCTTCAACTTATTTGCTGGTTCCTCTTGCTCATTAGACGAGATAACTCATTTTCACGCATAATACTGGACTCCTTGCTGAGGCCTTTGCAATGAAGAGAGAAAGTAATGTGAAACAGCTGAAGACACCCAGACACGAGTGTCACAACTAATCACTCCATTGCAGTGTAAATTTACCCAGGGCTTCTTCGGTTTTCCCCAGCCAAGAACTGACTCAGCCCAATCCACTGCACAAAGCTTCCAACCTGTTTCTACTAAAAACACCCCCCTCCTCCGATTCTGCGCCTAGCACAGAATGGAGCGGATCTATCCAAGCCGTGGAGCGAGAGGAGCTCATGGGGAAAATGAATTCAGATTAGGCACACTACTACTACTTAGCATTTCTATAGCGCTGCCAGGGTTACGCAGCGCTGTACAAGTTTAACATGGGGAAGGACCGTCCCTGCTCAAAAGAGCTTACAATCTAGAGGTTACAAACTATGTAGTCAGTGTAGGTATCATGAGTGGGGAAGGTGGTTATGCGCCAAAAGCAAGGGAGAAGAGATGGGCTTTGAGTAAGGACTTGAAGATGGGCAGGGAGGGCGCATGACGTATGGGCTCGGGAAGGCTGTTCCAGGCATAAGGTGATGTGAGGCAGAAGGGGCGGAGTCTGGAGTTAGAGGTGGTGGAGAAGGGTACAGATAGGAGTGCTTTGTCCTGAGAGCGGAGGTTACGGGTGGGAACATAAAGGGAGAGGAGGGTAGAGAGGTAATGGGGGGCTGCAGATTGAGTGCATTTGAAGGTCAATAGGAGAAGCTTGAACTGTATACGGTAGCGGATCGGGAGCCAGTGAAGCGACTTGAGGAGAGGGGTGATATGAGAGTATCGGTTTACGCGGTAGATAAAACGTGCGGCGGAATTTTGGACAGATTGAAGGGGGTATAGGTGGCTAAGCGGGAGGCCAGCGAGGAGAAGGTTGCAATAGTCAAGACGAGAGGTAACGAGCGAGTGGACGAGGGTTCGGGTGGTCTGTTCAGAGAGGAATGGGCGAATTTTGCTAATATTATAGAGGAAGAAGCGACAGGTCTTAGCTGTCTGCTGGATATGGGCAGAGAAGAAGAGGGAGGAGTCGAAGATGACTTCGAGATTGCGGGCTGAAGCGACAGGGAGGATGAGGGCGTTGTCAACAGAGATGGAAAGTGGGGGAAGAGGAGAAGAGGGTTTGGGTGGAAAGACAAGGAGCTCAGTCTTTGCCATGTTCAGTTTCAGATGCCGGTTGGACATCCAGGCAGCGATGTCTGAAAGGCAGGCCGAAACTTTGGCCTGGGTTTCGACCGCGATGTCGGGAGTGGAGAGATAAAGCTGGGTGTCATCAGCATAGAGATGGTACTGGAAACCATGTGATGAGATCAGCGAGCCCAGGGAAGAGGTGTAGATCGAGAAAAGAAGCGGTCCAAGGACAGAACCTTGAGGAACTCCAACAGAGAGTGGGATGGGGGTGGAAGAAGAGCCATTAGAATATACTCTGAAGGTGCGATGGGAAAGATACGAAGAGAACCAGGAGAGGACGGAGCCCTGGAACCTGAATGAGGACAGTGTGTCAAGAAGTAAATTATGATTGACTGTGTCAAAGGCAGCAGATAGGTTGAGGAGGATGAGCATGGAATAGTGACCTTTGGATTTGGCAATGAACAAGTCATTACAGACTTTAGAGAGTGCTGTTTCTGTCGAGTGAAGTGGGGGAAAGCCGGATTGGAGCGGATCGAGGGCGGCCTGAGAGGAGAGGAAATCAAGGCAGCGGCTGTGGACAGTGCGTTCAAGTAATTTGGAGAGGAAGGGTAGAAGAGAGATGGGACGGTAGTTGGAGGGACAGGTGGGGTCTAGTGATGGTTTTTTGAGAAGTGGTGTGACGACAGCGTGCTTGAAGGTGTCAGGGACAGTAGCAGTGGAGAGAGAGAGGTTGAGGATGTGACAGATTGAGGGGTTGACTGTAGGAGAGATGTTGTTAAGCAGATTGGTGGGAATGGGATCAGAGGAACAGGTAGTGCACTTAGAGGAAGAGAGGAGGCGAGCAGTTTCCTCTTCGGTGATCTCAGGGAAGGAGGAGAAGGAGGAGGAGGCCAGGCTAGGTTGGTTAGGGGAGTGGGTTAAGAAGTCACAGGGAGGAGAAGGCTTGGAAGTAGCTTCCAACCTTCTCCTGTACTTAGGTCAAAAAGTCCCAGATCTAGCTGCTGGGACTGTTAGTAATATTTCTTGACTGGGAATAACTGTAAAGTGTTTTAGATTTTGCACTCAGAGAGCTCCCCATGGTGCAGACCCTGGTACAGTCCACTAGTGGGTAATGGGTTTGCCAGTGAACCCTCTAGAATTCCAGATCTGGAGTAAATGATGGTTGGAATCCAAGGGCTGAGAGGCCCATCACTGAGATGGAAAACTTCTGAATTTTTCAGAATTTTTAAGGTCTTGAGAACTTAGAAACAGAGAGAGAGGGAGAGAGAGAGCCAAGAATAAAAGAGACAAACTTGCAGAGCCAAAGAACAGGGACAACTTTGCATGGCAGAGAGAGTGAAAGAGAGGGAGCTTTGCAGAGCTGTCCACATGGACATGGAGGAAGGACAAAGAGAGCAAGACTTTGCATGTCCTTTGTAGGTTTCTGCTCTCCTAAAAGACATACTCTAAAGTTTTAGCTCACACTCAGCCCTTCAGGTTTGTGATGTGCCTCTGAATTGAAATGAAGCCCTAGGCATGCATGTTCCTCCTTTCAGCAGACTTCATTTCCAAACAGCAACTCCTGTTTGGTGATGAAAGGGGTGGCTAAAGCTTATTTTACTTTATTATTTAGCTTGTACCTTTTCGGTGGAAGGTCAAGGTGAGTTACATTCAAGTACAGTAAATATTTCCCTAAAGGACTGATAACCTGAGGTTTAAGTGACTTTGCCCAAGGAAACAAGGATCAGAACCTTGGTTTTTGCTGGTTCAGAGCCTGCTGTTCTAACCTCTAGGCTACTGTTTCGCAAATTTCATGTGTGCACATGCTCCCACCCACCTACCATACTGGCTTCATCCCTCCGTCTCAACTATTCATGGAATGCTGATCTCACCTTTCATTTATGCTGAGAATGAACAAAAAGCAACATTTTTCAATTCTCTAATTCAGCGTCCCCCAACCTTGTCCTGAAGGCACATCTAATCCGTCCTAGTTTTCAAGAAATCCACAATGAGTATGCCTGAGACCGAACTGCATGCACACCTATCTCGTTCATACTCATTGTGGTAGTTCTGAAAATCAGATTCACTCGATGTGCCTCTGTAGACACATAACTTCCAACACTGACCCTACAGTGGTCAGCTTTTTTTTTGAAAATGCCGGTAGCCACGAGCAAAAAAAATGATTCAGCAGCAGTATCCGGACTTTGTCTGCCATTGAATATCTGGATACTGTGTTAGTGCCTGGCATTATCCGGACACTCTTAGGACAATGGCCGATCCAGATACTCTCAGGACAGCTTCTTTGGCTAGCCTAGGGGGTCTGGATAGTTTATCCGGGTAGAGGTGCTGAAAGTTGCTGCCAGCTGGATAACTTATGCATCTGCCCTGGCCCTTCCCCTAGACCACCCTGACACTATTTGGATACATCTGTGGCAGTCTGTAAAGATTTGAATTGGCACTATCTGTATGGTGCTGCTATCTGTTTCAGCAGGACTTATCCAATAACGGCAGCTAAAGACCATACTGCCTGTAAAGTCTGCCCTTCTACACCATCTACTAAGCTGTTCCTCTCCTTCAGAGGTCTACTGTGCTTGTCCCATGCTTTCCTGTATTCAGATACAGTCCTTGTCTCCACCTCCTCTACGGGGAGGCCATTCCATGCATTCCACCACCCTTTCCATGAAGAAGTATGTCCTTAGTCTATCCCCCTTCACCTTCATCTTATGCCCCTTTATTCCAGAGCTTTCCTTCAACTGAGACTCTCTTCCTGTGCATGTGCCACATAGGTATTTAAACGTCTCTATCATATCTCCCCTTTCCCGCGTTTCTTCCAAAGTATACATATTGATATCTTTAAGCCTGTCCCCATACAGCTGATGAAGACCACTGACCATTTTAGTAGCCGCCCTCTGGACTCACTCCATCCTGTTTATATCTTTTTGATGGTATGGTCTCCGGAATTGTACAAAGTTCTCCAATGAGGTCTCACCAGCGACTTATATAGAGGCACTATCATCCTCTTTTTCCTGCTGACCATTCCTCTCCCTATATACCCAAGCATCATCTTGGCTTTTCTCATCACTTTGTCTACTTGTTTTTCCATGTTGAGGTCATCAGATGTGATCACCCCCAAATCTCTCTCTCTTCTTTTGTGCATAGAAGTACTTCTCCCCCTATACTGCTTGAGATGTTCCCATCCAGCTTATGAGTGGGACCATAAGATTTCCCACACTGGGAAAGACCACAAGGCTATCAAGCCCAGTGTCAAAGTTAGTTTCCTTGAATAATAGAACCCTCACTTTTAAATAAACCAGCTTCACCTGTGCTTGAATACTGAGCCACTGCATCCAATAATCGCTGGATAATCACACACTACAAGATTGGAAACACTCTCCTATTCGAAAGCATCAGGCCCACTATCACCGTCTTCTGCATGGGTTCCATTACCAGTTGCTGAAACAAGAGAATCCAGGATCTCCATACTTCGAGACAACACTACAACAAGGTTGATCCATTCAACATTCAGCAAACTGAAGTCACCAAGCAATAGCCTTTTCTAGCAATGTTGTGAATATCTTCAATTAAATCTATTTGTTCTGACTGTGAGCAGAGGGTTGGGCAACTCTACTCCAAATACTTCATTAAAATTTCACTTTTGCGTTTTTTGACAACATGTTTCACCGTAGGCTTTAATTAAAACTTTTTTTTTTTTTACTTGCAATATGAAAAAAAGACAAAACGTCTTCATGAAAATGTTAAGTGCAGACACTTTACCAAGCCCATCCTACAGGCAATCTGTGTTCTGCCTACACTCTAGGAGCGGCTGGAGGTTGAGCCAAGTTCTTGAGAAATAAACAGTATCTGCACGTGAAAGGAAGCAGCCAAACAGAGCACAGGGCCTCTGTCCTAGGTGCCAGAACTGAGGGTGCAGTGGGTGCTTGAACATCCCCAATATTGCACAGATTCCTTCCCTGTTTCCAGGGAGAGTTAATTTGTTTTGAATTTAGTACCTCCCCCCCCCCAATCATTTTGGAAAGTTGGCTCCTCTGTTGTCTGAGCTCAATGCTGTTATCCTTCTACAACCTTGACTAGAAAATACAAAACCAGCAGCAAGGGAGTACTGGGCAAGACCCAGGCTGATTGTTCTCTGGATCGGGCATTTCTTACTGAGGAGACAGTACATGCCTACTACCAACACAAGTGGAAGCACTCAGACCACCATGAGAGAATTCAAACATGCATGGGACAGAAACAGAGGGTGATGACCACCATGACGCCAGACAACATGATTTCAGGAACAGAAGACGCATCAGACAAACTTGACAGATTTCTTTAACGAGGTGACAAAAATTGGCGGGTCAAGGCAGTAGGGTAGATATTGTCCATCTGGACTTTCAGTCAGGCTTTTGACCTGTTCTGTATAGAAGACTGGTAAGCAAACTGGCTGTATGGCAGTCATCTAGGAAGCTGTAAAATGGGTGAAGAACTGGTCGAGTGGCAGAATGCAGAAAATGGTGTCTTCTCTGGAGATGGCAAAAGTATCAGTGGAGTGCCCCAGGTCTTGGTACTTGGACTAGTTCTTTCACTGTCTTTGTTAGTGGCATTGCAGAGAAACTTGAGGGAAAAATCTGCTTCTCTGCAGATGATGCTCAAGGCTGTAGCAGGAGGACAGCCAAACTGAAAAGGGTGAAGAAATGGGAGAGGACTCCGAAAAACAGAAACAATGGTTCAGCTTTTAGAACACGAACATCAGTGCTAAAAAAATTGGGGTAAATATTTAGCCGGTAGTGGTTAGTGATGTTTTCGGTGTCATTGGCTTTATTCCCAGATATTCAGTGCCAGGCCATGTCTGGGCATAAAGATGGCTGACACGTAAAGATGGCTGACACCTCACAAGTAAAGTGCTAATATTCAGCCTTAAATGCTTAGGTTAAACCGGCCAAAGATATTCATGCAGTTCTATTTGGAAGGCACATTTAACCGATTAAGTGCCGACTCCACCCCTGGACTGCCCACTGAGTAGCCAGTATTGACTTAGGTGGTTAGGGGGCAAATTCTAGAAAGTGGTGCTGAAATACACGCTGGACCTGGATACAGTGGTGCTGGTTCCGGGATACATGTTGGACCTCTTAAAATTACCACCCAGAAACAGTACCAGCCTATCCCGAACTTATTTAAATCTGCATTATCCAGACTGCAATGGACTTAAATACAAATCAACTTATGCGTCCAGCATTTCTTACATAAGTACACAACTGTGGAACGCCTTGCCCAAAACCGTGAGATCTATCCACAACCGTCTCAACTTCAGGAAACTACTGAAAACCAACTTGTTTAAGAAGGCCTACCCCCGTGATCCAAATTAACTTCTCACTTCATGCGACACAACAAAATATGAACCGTACTAGATTTTTATAACTTCCCTCTTTTATTTCCTTGTTGTTTTATACTGATGTTTTTTTACATGCTTTCTAATGTACATATGTATTTGCATTATTGAACCGGAGTCTTCCTCTACGGTATTGCGTAAGTCACATTGAGCCTGCAACTAAGTGGGATATAAATGTGTTAAATAAATAAATAAATAAATGTAGGTGCAGCAATGAAATGCATTTAGTGCCAATTCTGTAACGACATAAAAGTGCGTCCAACCCAGTGTAGGACAGTGATGTTCCTCCCTGGTTTTGCTGAAGACTCAGGTCCCCTGAAGACGCCACTAGTTTGGCGAAACATGGCCCATGTAGGGAATAAAACCTATGAACAGTGATCTTTTTGATCTTATGTTTTGCACGGAGTGATTTTTGAAAAAGGTATTGCAGTGGACAAGAACCTTGCAGGAAGAAGATCTTGGGTTCTGCACAATCTCTACCTAAGCTAAGTAGCTGTTATACAATATTCCTTTTTTTTGAACATCAGTTTTTGGATATTGTCCATTAATTAAATATTGTGATCAGGATGGAGGTAGGATGTGCTATGATGTAAATGTGGTGTCCCTGTAAAGTTTGGACTTTTAGTCCACAGCAATACACCAAAAAAAACTGAGCACAACAAATAAATATTTATATAATTTTATTGAGCTTTTTACAAAAAGTAATTATTTATACAACATGAGTAAATGAGAGTTTTCCTAATATTTTAAAGTTTTGATAAGGGTTTCTGTTATAGTTTACCAAATCTTCAGCACAGCAGCTTATGTCAGGCCAATGGTAGGCAGACTGGCGCACCTAAGAGCTCCTTACAATGTTCGCATATGATTTTCTCTGTGTTGCTAGGCGGAAAATCCATGCTCCGCCCACAGCTACAGCTCATTTGCTGTTTTACTCCATTTTATAAAATAGTGCCCAGCACATATGCGTGGAAATGCCCATTTGTGATGTCATTCACACATAAGTACACCTATGGGCTCATTTTCGAAAGAGAAGGACTCCCATCTTTCGACATAAATCGGAAGATGGACGTCCTTCTCACAGGGTCGTCCAAATCGGTATAATCAAAAGCCGAGTTTGGACATCCCCAACTGCTTTCCGTCGCAGGGACGACAAAAGTTCAAGGGGGCCTATCGGAGGCGTAGCGAAGGTGGGACTTGGGCGTGCCTAACACTAGGACGTTCTCGACCCGTAATCGAAAGAAACAAGGACGTCCCTGACGAACACTTGGACGATTTTACCTGGTCGTGTTTTTCTTACCACCAAGGCACAAAAAGGTGCCCGAAATGACCAGATGACCACCGGAGAGATCCCGAGCTTAGTCAAGATCGGGAGGCGAGGCTGGTGGTTGGGAGGCGGGGATAGTGCTGGGCAGACTTATAAGGTCTGTGCCAGAGCCGGTGGTGGGAAGCGGGGACTGGTGGTTGGGAGGCAGGGATAATGCTGGACAGACTTGTACGGTCTGTGCCAGAGCTGGTGGTTGGGAGGCAGGGCTGGTGTTTGGGAGGTGAGGATAGTGCTGGGCAGACTTATACGGTCTGTGCCAGAGCCGGTGGTTGGGAGGAGGGGCTGGTGGTTGGGAGGCGAGGATAGTGCTGGGCAGACTTATACGGTCTGTGCCCTGAAGAGCACAGGTACAAATCAAAGTAAGGTATACACAAAAAGCAGCAAATATGAGTTATCTTGTTGGGCAGACTGGATGGACCGTGCAGGTCTTTTTCTGCTGTCATCTACTATGTTACTATGACCTCCTTTACTCCCCCAGTGGTCATTAACCCCCTACCACCCTCAAAAGCATCTTTAAAAATATTGATTGCCAGCCTCAGATGTCATACTCAGGTCCATCACAGCAGTATGCAGGTTCCTGGAGTAGTTTTAGTGGGTGCAGTGCACTTCAGGCAGGCGGATCCAGGCCCATACCCCCCCCCCACCTGTTACGTGTGTGGAGGAAACAGCGAGCCCTCCAAAACCCACCTCAAACCCAGTGTATCCACATCTGGGTGCCCCCCTTCACCTGTAAGGGCTATTGTAGGGGTGTAGAGTTGTGGGGAGTGGGTTTTGGGGGGCTCGGCACACAAGGTAAGGGAGCTATGTTCCTGGGAGCATTTTATGAAGTCCACTGCAATGCCCCCTAGGATGCCTGGTTGCTGTCCTGGCATGTGAGGGGGACCAGTGCACTACAAATGCTGACTCCTCCCATGACCAAATGGCTTGCATTTAGTCGTTTCTGAGATGGACGTCCTTGGTTTCGATTATCGCCGAAATTCAGAAATGACCAAGTCTAGGGATGACCATCTCTAAGGACGACCACATTTCAGGATTTGGGCGTCTCTGACCGTATTATCGAAACGAAAGATGGACGTCCATCTTGTTTCAAAAATATGGGTTTCCCCGCCCCTGGATGGGGACGTTTTGCGAGGACGTCCTCATCAAACCTTGGATGTCCCTTTCGAAAATGCACCTCTTGGTCTCTAAATTTGTGCCTAACTTTGGTGATTTCTAATAGAACTGCCGTTGTAGAGCTGATATCCAGCGGATATCAATTGAGAGCCCTGCAGAGGCGATTTAACTGGACAGGAGCCCAAAAAGTCTCCCTAATGCTCAACGCTAACGACGTGCCTAAATTTACATGTCATTAGCGTTGAGCAAAGGGAGCTGTGTTGCAGCGCTGTTGTGGTGGTGTTTTTCTGCTACGGTACTGAACAGCGCCAGAGTCTTGTGCATCTGGGCATTGGAGCGTGTCTCACTCATTTGAAGGCTCTCTCATTCTAGAGAAAATCCCGGACCTGTCAAACCTCTTCTGCAGGAGGAATGTGCCTGTTAGCATGTGCTGCGCATTAAGGAGCCCCCTTTTACTAAAGCGCAGTAAGGCTAACGAGTGGGTAGTGCGTGCCAAATCGACACTACCGCTGGGGTAGTGAGGGTGCCTGGCGGTAATTCCACAGTTGGCGCACACTGTTTCTTGAGGTAGAAAATAATTTTTTATTTTCTACCACGGGGGCCATTCTTGGCGGTAATCGGCAGTGCGGCCTGATCACTGCGCTAGTAGTGTGTGAGCCTTTTCCACCAAGTAAATAAGTGGCGTTAAGTACTTAGGGGCCATTTTACTAAACCACGTAAGCGTCTACGTGTGCCCAATGTGTGCCAAAATGGAGTTACTGCCCAACCGTTGCGTGGCTCTTGCGGTAATTTCATTTTTGGTGCGCATCCGATACGCATGTCTGAAAAATATTTTTTTTTATTTTCGGGCATGTAATGGACGCGAGCGAGCCAAGTAGCATTTGGTACGCGTAGGTCATTATTGCCCGGTTACTGCGTGAGTGTTTACTGCTAGGTCAATGGCTGGCGGTAAGGTCTCAGACCCAAAATGGACGCGAGGCAATATTCATTTTGCTGCACGTCCATTTTCGGCAAAATTTTTAAAAAAAGGCCATTTTTACAGATGGGCTACAAAATGGATTGGCGTGTGCCTGAAACCCGTGCCTACACTACTGCATGCCATTTTTCAGCGTGCCTTTGTACAAGGACCCCTTACGCAGGAAACAGCTGTGCGCTACTTTTCATATTAGCAGATGGCATTTACTCCCCCATTAAAAAAAGTGCGTTGCCAATTTCACGTGTCCAAAATAGCTCAGGCCACTATTTACCTCAGGTTATTATTATTTATTACATTTGTACCCCGCGCTTTCCCACACAAAGCAGCTTCAATGCGGCGTACATAGTAAATAGAATTACAAAGTATTGTAAGGGGAATATTATAAATTGTAATAAACATAGTTAATAGTAAGGTTTTAAGAATGTGTGAATTGAACATGGAAAGGTAAACAAGGTATGATAGGTAAAAGGAAAGAGATTGGGAGGGGTATGGTGTAGGGAGATGGAGAAGTGAAGACTGGGGTATGATAAGGAGACATGGATTAAGGTATAATCATCTTCAGAGCAGGAGATGTGTGGGTGGGCTTAAAAGGTTAGGTTGGGTCGTTAGGGTAAGCTTGCTTGAAGAGATGTGTCTTCAACATTTTTCTTGAAGGGTAGATAATCGTTAATTGTTCAGATGGATCTTGGTAGAGCGTTCCAAAGTCGGCTGCCCAAAAATGAGGAACTGGATGCATAGGAGGTTTTGTATTTAATTCATTTGCAGTTAGGAAGGTGTTAGGAAACTTAGTAAAAAGGTCCCTAAGGGTTTAATACCCTTCAGTACAAAGGCCCCTTAGCGATTCTGGTTTTTGTCAACATTAGAAATTAGGGGTGTGTCACCCACAAAATTTTGCTTTGGTTAGTTTTCTGTGTCATTTATGGACATTTTGCTTGATTTCTTTTTTTGTTTATTTGGTTGGTTTTGTATTGTTTTGCTTTGGTTCAAGGGTTATGTTGTTTCAAACGAATGCACATCCTTAGAAATCCAGTAAACATTTTAATAAAGCTGTTGAAAGTTAGTTTTCTCTCTCATTTTCTTTGCAACTTAAGGGAACTGACAAACAGAAACCAGCGGCTACTACGATGCCCTGCCCGGGGAACACTGGCGGTGCTCAGATCCATCCCTGCAACTATCATTGGGTGGTTTGGTCAGGGATCTCCGCCTCAAGTCCTCTTGTGCGGGGGAAAAGCCCCTCAGGTGAAGAACCAGGCCACTTTCAGTTGCAGCTCCCAGGGACCTGGTGTCAGGCTATCTCCTTTCCTGTTATTTAATCTCTGTTCTTTCCATTACACACCTGTTCCTTTGCTTAAACAGCCTCAGCTTGAGTGTTATCAACAAGACCTGCATTTCGTGACCTCCTGTCTCTAAGCCGCCAGGCCTCCGCATTTCCTATTTCATGTCAGCAAAATCAAAACCCTGTGTGGCAGAGCTGTGTGTGTGAGGATCTCAGGCCTGGAGGGTGCTGCACGGCCAGACTGAAGTGTACTATGACAGGAAGTTGTGTGGATGACTTTGCTGAAACAGCAAAGGATGTCTAGTCTCTCTCTCACACACACACACACACACACACACACACACACACATACACACACAAGGAGTGGCTCGGTTGCACGTACTGCAGCAGGACATGTTTATCCACTCCTACCCTAGCTGAGATAATATTTAATCACCTCTCTGACCTCATGTGCAACTTTCTTTAACTTAGTCACCTTACTTTCTAACTCCTCTTACTCTCTTACCTATCTATGGGGTCCTTTTCCTAAGGTGCGCTGAAAAATGGCCTGTGCTAGTGTAGATGCGTGTTTTGGGTGTGCGCAGAATTATTTTTTAGCGCACTTACAAAAAACTGCCTTTTTTTTTCTTGTCGAAAATGGACGTACGGCAAAATGAATATTGCCGTGTGTCCATTTTGGCTCTGAGAGCTTACCGCAAGCCATTGTCCTAGCGGTAAGGTCTCACGCGGTAACCGGGCAGTAATGGTCTACGCGAGTCAAATGCCACTTGGCGTGCGTAGCTGCCGCGCACCAGAAAATTAAAAATATTTTTCAGACGCTCGTAGCGGACGCGTGCCAAAATTGAAATTACCACAAGGGCCATGCGGTAACCGGGTGGTAACTCCGTTGGCACGCACTGGGCACACATAGGCGCCTACGCGGGTTAGTAAAAGGGCCCCAAAATGTTCCATCCTTGCTTATACCCTATGCTGTGTATTTAAATGTTTTATTGTGTATTGTGTTGACATTGTAATGTATTATACTATGTCATACTTTCTATTGCGACTAAGAAAGCAAATAGAATGTTAGGTATTATTAGGAAAGGAATGGAAAACAAAAAATGAGGATGTTATAATGCCTTTGTATCGCTCCATGGTGCGACTGCACCTCGAATATTTTGTTCAATTCTGGTCACCGCATCTTAAAAAAGATATAGTGGAATTAGAAAAGGTGCAGAGAAGGGCGACGAAAATGATAAAGGGGATGGGATGACTTCCCTATGAGGAAAGGCTAAAGCGGCTAGGGCTGTTCAGCTTGGAGAAAAGGCAGCTGAGGGGAGATATGATAGAGGTCTATAAAATAATGATTGGAGTTGAACAGGTAGATGTGAAGCGTCTGTTTACACTTTCCAAAAATACTAGGACTAGGGGGCATGCGATGAAGCCACAATGTAGTAAATTTAAAATGAATCAGAGAAAATGTTTCTTCACTCAGTGTGTAATTAAACTCTGGAATTTGTTGCCAGAGAATGTGGTGAAGGCAGTTAGCTTAGCGGAGTTTAAAAAAAGGTTTGAATGGCTTCCTAAAGGAAAAGTCCATAGACCGTTATTAAAATGGACTTGGGGAAAATCCACTATTTCTGGGATAAGCAGTATAAAATGTTTTGTACATTTTTGGGATCTTGTCAGGTATTTGTGACCTGGATTTGCCGCTGTTGGAAACAGGATGCTGGGCTCGATGGTTTGCAGCAGCCATGCAGAATCAGCTGGACAATTTATAAAATACTATGAAAATTGATTCGTGGTTGTTTGAATAACAGAGTCAAAAGAAGAAGTATGGACAATTGAATATTATTAACTGCTTTGATTTGGACATGTGGATTCAAGTGACTTAGGCACTTGGACACTTTAATGCTTTAAGCTAAATAGGAATATGCTGACGTTTACTTGATTTAAATGTTTACAGCAAATGCGGTTTTGCACAATAGTTTTGATGTACTGTACGCACTTTAGCATTGATATTTTATGGATTAGTGTAGTGAATGGGTGTGATGAATGGATGGTATAATGCATAAGATAATAGTGCAAAATATTAATATTTATATATTTAATGATTATATGAATGGTAAAAAAAAATAAATGATAGAATAATTTAATGAAATTTGCACATGGTGTTACGTGAATGAGCACTTATAGTATAGAAAGAGTAACCTATTAGAGATAGTTGAGCCTATATTGATAAATAACGATGAATATGCATGAGATAATTTGCGTGCAATACTAGGCAAATTTAATTCATGCATATTCATTATGGGTATGCTGAAAACCTGACTGGCTGGGTGTGTTCCTAGCACAGGATTGAGAACCAATAAGTTAGAGAAGTGAATATTAGATCTCCTGCCCGTAACCTCTGCTCACATGACAAATCCCTCCTCTCAGTACCCTTCTCCACCACTGCCAACTCCAGGCTCCGCTCATTTTGCCTTGCCTCACCCTATGCCTGGAACAATCTTCCTGAATCCCTACGCCAAGCCCCCTCCCTACCCATCTTCAAATCCTTGCTTAAAGCTCACCTCTTCAATGCTGCTTTCGGAACCTAACCTTTCGAACATATAGACTGCCCCAATCTGTCTGACCTATCAGATTGACTCTACATTTGTCTTTTAGATTGTAAGCTCCTTGAGCAGGGACTGTCCTTCCATGTTAAATTGTACAGCGCTGCGTAACCCTAGTAGCGCTTTAGAAATGTTAAGTAGTAGTAGTAGTAGATCTAAATTAAGGCACCTTGTTTTAGGAACTTTTAAAATTAAAAGTGGGCATCTAATTTAGACTGAAAATAAGTATCTAACTTAGATACCTAATTTTTTTTGAATATTGACTTCCTATCATTCTCAAATTCCATTTCTCTCTGTGGTTTAAGCGGGAATAGCTGCAGACCCAAAGTCTGTAGGAGGAAACGAGACATATGCTAAGCCAGAGCTTTCCATTACCATAGGACCTTCTATGTCCTATGAGTGAGCTTTCCCCAAGAATTGGAAGGAGATGTGTACTCAAATATCATTCAGGGAAGGCGAGTTCTTATCCTTTGAAGAGGAGAGTTCCATTTGGGTTGGCCAGGAGTCTAATGTGATTTTCACAGAGAAAAGGATTCATAGTCTGACTTGTCCAGTCAGGATTTAGCAGAGTTGCCACTCTTTTCATTGGCGCTGGGATTTAAGGGGGGTTTCTGTGGCCATTATGTATCTCATCCTTCATAGGGTCATTTCCGGATGGGAGAACCAGCATCCAGGGTCCTAAGCTTTGCAGGGTCTCTTCTGTCAAGTCATGATGGCCAGAAAGAAAATCCAAAGTTCACTCTACAAACAGGCTTGATTGTTGAAACAAAACTGGATTTTCTTGGTTGAATTAATGGGGAGAAAAAAAAACAAACTTCTACTAAACAGAATTGGCTATATTCATAGCTCTTCTTTTTGAGAAGAAACAAACCCTTCTCTCAGCAAAGCTCAGGGTAGATTAATGTTCATCTCCTGGTCCAAGCCAGCCGCTTCTCTGCTGACCATTTCTTAATCATCCTAATCTCTCTTCTCTGTAGCTTCACAAGAATTATTATAGAAAAATTCTGAGCCCTCTACTACTACTACTTATCATTTCTATAGCGCTACTAGATGTACGCAGGGCAGTACACTGGACATGAACAGACAGTCCCTGCTCGACAGAGCTTACAATCTAATTAGGACAAATAATTACTAAGGTGGGGATGATAAAATAAGGATACTGAACAAGTGAGTAAGGGTTAGGAGTTAAAAGCGACATCAAAAAGGTGGGCTTTTAGCCTAGATTTGAAGATGGCCATAGACGGAGCTTGACGTACCGGCTGAGGAAATTTATTCCAGGCATATGGTGCAGCAAGATAAAAGGAACGGAGTCAGCGGTGGAGGAGAAAGGTGCACATAAGACAGATTTACCCAGTGAACGGCCCTCCTAGGCCTCTTCTATACGTCCTCCTGGACCCTTAGATTCCCGTGCCTTATGTTCCTTCCATAAGCCCCAACACACTTCTTGGACGGAGGAAGAAGAAAGACCCAGGCACAAGTCAACTCATGAATTTTATTTATTTATTGCATTTGTATCCCACATTTTCCCACCTTTTTGCAGGCTCAATGTGGCTTACAATCAACAAGAATGGTGGAAATAAGTTAGAATTAGACAATTAGTGTTACAGTAGGATCTTGGGTAACAAGGTAATGAAAAAAGAACATGATCATGGTATAGCAAGCAGATATTGTAAGACATTTCTGATTATGTGTGGAGGAGTTGTGTATAATCACATTGGTTGATCTTTGTGGTATGCCTTGTTAAATAGATGGGTCTTCAGAAGTTTGCGGAAGTTTGTTAATTCGTAGATCGTTTTTAAGTTCCTCGGCAATGCGTTCCATAACTGTGTGCTCAAGTAGGTAAAGTTTGACGCGTGCATTAATTTGTATTTCAGAACTTTGCAATTAGGGAAGTGCAGGTTGAGGAATTTCCGGGATGATTTTTTGGCATTCCTGGGTGGTAGGTCTATCAGGTCTGACATGTAGGCTGGTGCATCTCCGTGAATGATCTTGTGAACTAGGGAGCATATTTTGAACGTGATGCGTTCTTTAAGTGGGAGCCAGTGTAGTTTCTCGTAGGGGTTTGGCACTTTCGTATTTTGTTTTACCGAGTATGAGTCTAGCTGCAGTGTTTTGGGCTGTCTGAAGTTTTTTGATTATTTGCTCTTTAAAGCCGGCATAGAGTGCGTTGCAGTAGTCTAGGTGGCTGAGCACCATTGATTGTACCAGGTTACGGAAAACAGTCCTTTAATTTCCACATGGAGTGGAACATCTTCTTGGTTGTGGTTTTCACGTGGTTCTCGAGTGTTAGGTGTCGATCGATGGTAACTCCAAGAATTTTTAGGGTGTCCGATATTGGAAGGTTCAGATTTGTTGTGTTAATGGAAGTGAATTTGTTCTTGTTATGTTGAGAGGTGAGTATTAGGCATTGGGTTTTTTCTGCGTTAAGTTTCAGACCAAATGCGTCTGCCCATGAATGCATGATAAAACAACTTCTCTTATGATACCTCTCACACAGAGTGTCATACCCTTTTCCTCCTCCTACAATAACCTCACTTTCCGGAGCCCTCTGAAATCACTAGCAAGGGAGGGGGAAACGGTGACTTCTGTACAAGTGTAAGAAGGTGCCAGTATGATGCTTCATACAGTGGAGGAGAGGGGCTGTACCAACTCAGTACAAAAGGAAGGAGAGGATTGTTCTGCGGAGGTGCAGCCAAACTGGATTTTCAGGTATAAGGAGTGTCCTCAAATGTGTAGGAGTTCCCTTATACCATCAGCAGGAGAAACAGCTTCTTAACCAACATTAATGCACTGCCCGTCAGGTCATCTCTGTTCAAGGAGTTCTGTCAGCTGGGACTTTATTTGGACACCAGTGTGCATGCAGAGGGTTTTTATGGGTCCCGGTCATTGCTCCGTAAAGGCCTTGAAGTGAAATTGCCACCCTGCTTGGGAAAGGACTACACCCAATGCCACCCTTGTACCCTTTGTAGTGAGTACACAGGAGGGAGGGGGTTAAACAAAAGAATTAGGAACGGAAAAGGGGCTCAAACAAAATTGAATTAGGAGAAATGAGATTACTAATGGCTTGCTACAAATCATCAATCTAACTTACCCAGGGATACCGAGGGGGAGCAATTTTTGAGAGAGAGATTTTAAGCTGACACCTCCTTGCCCTGCCCAATCGCCTCCTAGCTCCACCCCTTCCCCACCTCTGTCTCATTCCAGAAAATACTTTATTTACACTGGTGATGACAGGGATGGATGAGAATGAAATGCATAACTTCTTGTACTATGCAAAATATAAAGAAAGCAGATGTAAATTCTCAAAACTGACATATTTCAATCACTAAACTGAAAATAAAATTATTTTTTCATCGTTTTTTTTTCTAATCATGTTGGTCCAACTCTCTGCTTCTTCTTCCCCCTGTCTGTCCTCTTAACTTGGTTTCCAGGGTCTCCTGTCCATTTGCTATTTCTTTTCTCTCCACCTGTCATTTTTCACCACCTGTTCTACATCTGTCTTTAGGACCAATCTTTCACATTCAGCTTTCTTTACTTTCTGCCTATGTCCACTCAGATTTCACCCTTCCTCCTTACCATCCAGTCATCAAGTTCCCTCTTCATTTTCTGCATCTATTAAGTTTTCCATCTTTTCCTTTTCCCTCCATCCATATCTCCCCTCTCTTTTCCCTTCCATCTCCTAAATTTCTGTATCTCCCCCCTCTCTCTTTCTTCCATCCCCCATTTCCAATAGCTCCCACTGTTTTGGTTCCACTCCCATTTGTGTCTCCCCCCCCCCCCCCCCTCTCTCTCTTTCTTCCATCCCCCATTTCCAATATCTCCCGCTGTTTTGGTTCCACTCCCATTTGTGTCTCCCCCCCCCTCTCTCTTTCTTCCATCCCCCATTTCCAATAGCTCCCGCTGTTTTGGTTCCACTCCCATTTGTGTCTCCCCCCCCTCTCTCTTTCTTCCATCCCCCATTTCCAATAGCTCCCGCTGTTTTGGTTCCACTCCCATTTGTGTCTCCCCCCCCCCTCTCTTTCTTCCATCCCCCATTTCCAATATCTCCCGCTGTTTTGGTTCCACTCCCATTTCCACCGTCTCTTCCCCTTTTCCATTTCATATCCAGAATCTCCACCAGTCTATTTCTGAGTTCAATCCACCCGGACTGAAAATTGTATGAAGTGAATTTGAAGATATGATGAATATATGAAACTGGACTGTGGGAAATATAAAATTGTGGTTGTTTGGGACATAATCAATTTGTATTTTGAATAGTCCCCACACCAATACTGTTAGGTCTCTTCAATTTGATTAGTTATGTGCCAGCATTTACACCAGGTTTCAGCAGGGGTAAGTGCCACATCCAAAGTATTCTGTAGAGGGTGCTCTCCACAATATGCCCTTTGCAGAATGCCAGTTCAGAACGGATCATCTCGACACCTAACTTTGGGCACTTCTTAGTGAATTTGCCCCTTAATGTGGGTGTTACCACTGAGCTGCTCTATATTACTGACTCCTACTAAGCTGTGAAGAAATATGCACCTCACACAGGGCAGAGCCACCCCCCCTCCTCCGAGCAAGGGGGTGCACTCAGCAGGCGCGTGGCTGTCGGCTCTGCTGGTCCCCTGTTCCGGAACAGGAAGTTGATATCGGACGGGGCAGGGGAGCTGCAGAGTCAACAGCCGTGCGTCTGCTCGGTGCACCCCCTTGCTGCCTGCATCCGGGCCGGACCGCCCCCACCACTCCGCCCTTGGTACGCTATTAGCGTCTATTTCATAGACAAAAAGAAGGCAATGAAGTTAAGGAAAAATAGAGAAAGAGGGTGTACATTTTATCACGTTCCAACAATGTCCAGTTCTACGGAGGAGTTCCCAGAACACAGAAAGAAAGAGGAAAACCAACCTTTGAGTGACAAGTAGGCCGATCAAACCAGATCTGAAAAATGAGAAATATTCGGTCCTCCAGGGGAGACAATGAATCACCCATCTTATCTCTAAGGATCTGTCAGTAGGATTCTAAAAATAACAAAAGTTGTTTCGGACACCCCCCCCCATCCCTTTTTTTGGTATTTATTAATTCATACAAATATTCTTCAAGTTAAGTTGAAGTCACTCATTGATGACATGATCCAGAAAAAAATATATATACAGAAAACTTTTAACCAGGAGACAAACAGGATCTTATCGCCAGTTAGAAGGAAAAGAGCTGGAAAAGGAAAAGAGCCGAAGATCACTCCTCCTTATCGCAGGCAAAAATATCAGGAAAGTAAGAGCTACGCAAAACTCCTGGATTCTATATAGCGCAACGGAAATTGCGCTTGCAAAACCGGTCGTTTTCTGGATTTGCTCGCACAATTTAACTATTTAACATGCCAATTAGCACCGACAATTGCCATTTAACAAGCAATTATTGATACTAATTGGCATTAATTAGAATTTATGCGCACAATTTGCTAGGATATATTCTGTAAAGTGGAGAGGGTATACAGCATACACAGACAAAAAAAGCAACACTGGGCCTTCAAGGCCGGGACAACAGGAATATTTTATTGATGAACTAGCCGTTGAGCCCGTTAAAACGGGCTAGTATGGGGTTTTTGCAAGGCCCTCCCCCGAGGTCGCTGCTACCGGTCCCCCGGAGTTGCCGCCACCACCCCTGCACCCCGCCCGGGCCCTCTCTTCGGTATTGAACTTACATCGGCGAAACGCAGGCAGCACGCAGATCAGCTGAGCTCCTGTCGGCCTTCCTTCTCTGCCTGTGTCCCGCCCTCGTGTGACGTAACGTCGGCGAGGGCGGGACACAAGCAGGGAAGAAAGGGCGGCGGGAGCTCAGCTGATCTGCGTGCTGCTTTTCGCCGATGTAAGTTCAATACCGAAGAGAGTGCTCGGGCCAGGTGGAGGGGGGCGGCCGCGGCGACCTCGGGGGGGAGCGGTAGCGACGTCAGCGGCTTCGCGCAGTTTCCCTCTCTGTCCCACCCCATCATCATGTATTGACGCGGGGGCGGGACAGAGAGGGAAGTCTCTACTGCGCATTTGCGAGTGAGTACGGTCACTTGCCATTTATATGTTTGATGACCCGACATGGGCCGTGTGTCGGCGTAGAACAACGCCTGCCTCAGGGGTCCGGTTTTAGTTGCAAAAAAAAAAAATATATATATATATATATATATATGTGTCCAATGCCTCTAAGAATGAATAGAGGGAGTCTTCCGTCTTCCTGTCGAAGCAGACAGCCACGATATAAAAGGTAAATGCCTGTATTACTGTATTACACTGCAGCTCCTTGTGACTCCTGTTGTCCCAGTCTTGAAGGCCCAGTGTTGCTTTTTTTCTTTGTAAAGTGGAGCATATAAATTCTAATGCACTGCCAAAAAGGTGTGGAATGGGTGGGCGATGGGCATTCTGAAAATCTACGCACAGGGTGATAGAATACACCTGCTCCGGGCCTAACTTAGAGGCCAATATTTCTACCATGTTTTACTTGGCGTAAATGGATGCGCCTAGAGTTAGGTGCAGGCATGGCCACTAGGTGTATTCTATAAACCTACTAGACGTATTCTATAAACCGCGCCTAAATCTAGGCACTGTTTACAGAATACGCCTAGGCGGATATATTTTCAGCAGCAATTTTTCAGGTGCCATATTTAGAATCTAGTCCAAAGGGGGAACAAATTTACAGCAATACTTATCAGTCAGAGGTTACAGACGCAACAAAACCGTTACATCAGTAAAACTGCTTAATCAAAAACACTAGCCCCAAACTTTACAATACTGTTTACAAGGAAACTGAAGGGAAAAAACTCGTTCATAAAGGTTTTGTTCTGCACTTGTGTGACTCTGGAGGAAATATAATAATAGTCATGATGGACAGCCAGAACATTTTCATTTCATGCCATTTCTCGTGTCTTTTACAGGAATGTTCATTCTGTTTGTTTTTGTTTGGCTAGTTTTTTTTTTTTGTTTTGTCAGTTTCTGATAATAATTTGCACCATGTGGAAAGAATTTGTGAATTGCATGGTGGTTCCACTATTTTCACAAATCTCAAATGAAGTCCTATCTGATTCTCCAATGCTACCAATTTATGGTGCATCATCTCATTGTCCTTCATCGAGGCCCAATTTACGGTTCTGGAGATCCACAAGCTGCCGTTTCATCGGCTGTCAACGCTCCTCATGCTGCTTCTCCACTAGTTTGCCTTGTCCTGGGACTCTGGTGTCAGGAGTTTATTTATTTACTTATTTATTGCACTTGTATCCCACATTTTCCCACCTATTTGCAGGCTTACAGAGACCTGTTATAGCAACGCCATATCAGGTTGGAGAAAACAATTGGTGTTACAAAGAGGTAAAGAAATACAGGAGAATTTGGACAAGTCGTTAATGAAAAATACTTTCTGTGCCATTTTGGTTAGGTGTTGTGTTGTAGTTAGTTAAGGGTTCTCGTGGTAGGCTTTATTAAAGAGGTAGGTCTTCAGGGATGTGCAGAACTCATTCAATTCTTTGATTGTTCTTAGGTGATTTGGAAGAGAGTTCCACATCTGTGTGCTTATATAAGGGAAGCTGGACGCGTGTGTTAGTTTGTACTTTAGTCCTTTGCAGCTGGGGAAGTGTAGGTTAAGAAAGGTGCGGGAAGATCTCTTAGCATTTCTGGGTGGCAGGTCTACGAGGTCTAGCACGTAGGTCGGGGCCTCTCCGTAAATGATTTTATGAACAATGGTGCAGATTTTGAATGTGACACGTTCTTTCAGTCGTAGCCAGTGCAGTTTCTTTCTTAGGGGTTTCGCGTTTTCATATTTTGTTTTCCCAAATATGAGTCTGGCTGCAGTATTTTGGGCTGTTTGAAGTTTTTTGATGGTCTGTTCTTTACAGCCAGCGAAGAGTGCATTGCAATAATCCAGGTGACTTAACACCAATGATTGCACCAGTTTCATGAAAATGGCTCTTGGGAAGAAAGGTTTCACTGTTTTGAGTTTCCACATGGCATTGAATATTTTTTTAGTTGTATTCTTCACATGGTTTTCAAGTGTGAGATTTCTATCAATGGTGACTTCCAGGATTTTCAAGTTGTCTGAGACGGGTAGGGATACGTTTGGGGTGGTTATGGTGTCGAATTTGTGTGTATTGTGAGGTGATTATAAGGCATTGTGTTTTTTCTGCGTTGAGTTTCAGTTGAAATGCGTCCGCCCAGGAGTGCATGATTTGGAAGCTTTGGTTGATTTTGTTGGTAATTTCCTTTAGGTCGTGTTCGAATTGGATGTAGATCGTGACATCATCTGCGTATATGTACGGGTTGAGATGTTGGTTGTCTAATAGCTTGGCTAGGGGTATCATCATTAAGTTAAAGAGGGTAGGTGAGAGGGGGGATCCTTGTGGAACACCGCATTCTGGTATCCATGGGGCTGATGTCTCTGCGTTAGTTGTTACTTGGTATAATCTTGATGTCAGGAATCCTCTAAACCAATTGAGGACGTTTCCTCCAACTCCGAAGTATTCCAGGATATGTAATAAAATTTCGTGGTTGACCATATCGAAGGCACTGGACATATCAAATTGTAGGAGAAGTATATTATTGCCGTTTACGATTGTTACAATCTGCCGATGGATTGGTGAGAACCATCTCTGTGCGGCCAACTGGTGCGGTGGAGAGTGTTTTGGAGACTCCATTCAGAGGAAGCGGGAAAGTGGATACCTTTTGGGAGGCATTCGCTAAGTTTGAGCACTATCTCCAGTAAGTTTGATGCTTTGACTGCCATAACACAATCTGTTCATGGAGGCAATGTGAATTTGGCTTGTGAGAACAAAATAAAGCCTTTGGAGACTTATGTTAAAACATCTGATCAGCTGTATGTTGTGACTAACGATTCTATTTTCTTGCATCGTAAGCTGGAAAATCTAGAAAATGTAATTCACAAGAAAACGTTGCGATTTATTAACTTTCCAAAAATTCCATTGTTGCTCCTGCTTTAACTTTGAAACAATACTTTATGGAAATTTTGAAGATACCTGAGCAGTCTTGACCCCTTCTGTGGAGAATTTATTATATTCCATCTTTTGTGAAGAAAGACGTAGGACAACAGGAGGTCCTTGGCTCTGAGATACCTGTTGATTCTTTGAACATAACTCAGGGGTCCTTTTACAAAGCCGCAGTAAAAAGTGGCCTGCGATAGTGTGGGTGTGTTTTTTTGGAGCTTGCTGGGTCACGTTTTACCGCGGCTGGGAAAAGGCCATTTTTTTAATGGACCAGGAAATGGGCATGCACAAAAATTAAAACTAGCAGGTGCCTATTTATGGCCTGAGCCCTTACTGCCAGTCATTGACCTAGTGGTAAGGGCTCACACGCTACCCGTGCAGTAACCATGCAGTGTGCGCCAACATGGCCATGCTGCTGATTACCGCTGGGAACTCCCTCCACCGTGGTAGAAAATAGAAAAATATTTTCTACAGTGGGATTCAGAGCACACCAAACTCAGAATTACCGGCGGGCGCACGTGCTACCCTGGCGTTACTGCCAATTTGATGTATGCTACCCACGCATTATCCCTCCTGCAGCTTTGTAAAAGGGCCCCTTAGTTAATAGAAAAAGGTGATGAGCCTGCTGTTCCAGCTATTTTTTTTATTTCAATCATTTTTATTGATGGTTAATGTATTTAGCATCAAATACACTACATGGTACCGTAAGTACAACACAACATACAGTTTTCAATTGCAACATAGTCAGAACCATTGTAACATTATTTACCCCAATTTTCTCCCCCATCCACCCCCTCCCCTGTCCCTACCCAACCTCTACACTAAAGCATCTTGGCTTAGTTCTCCCAACTGTAAAACGCTCAACCTCCCCGATACCCAAAAACTCATGCAGTAATATACCCTGTTTCCCCGAAAATAAGACAGTGTCTTATATTAATTTTTGCTCCCAAAGATGCGCTAGGTCTTATTTTCAGGGGATGTCTTATTTTCGGGGAAACACGGTAACATGATTGGATTATTGCAGTTCTTTACTCCAAGGCTTACCTCAATATCAGCTGCAGAGGCTACAAGCTGTTCAAAATACCCTACTACAGTAAAATTGCAGCTTCTTAGAGAAAATGGCCACTGCAACTTTTAGCAGTAGCTTCCTAGAATTTCAGCAGCCTTTTTAATTTCACAGCAGCAGGACAAGAAATCAGCATTAAGTAAATTAAGGGGAAGCCTTGATACAACTTGGTGAAACATGAGTCGGCACAACAATCCCCCTACAACGAAAAATAAGGAGACTGAGCAATACAGTGCACAGAATCTCCATTTACCTACCGTAAGATAAGTACAGCATTCTAAGTAAGCTTAGTCCTTAGGGTTCCTAATACCCCCTTCTCCCCCTTCCCCCCCTTGTACCTTCTGTTGGGACACTCACCCAGTTTTAAAGATGTCAGGAGGCTGCCGAACGTCTGTGGGGAAATGCAGCGGTGGCTCGACTTCAGCCTTTCCCTTCAATGTCCCACCCTCGCGGAAACAGGAAATACCTCATCAGAGGAAGGCGGGACACTGACGGGAGAGACTGGACTCGAGCTGCCGCAGCGACTTAAAATAACAGCTGAGCTTTAAACGCAGGGCAGCGTGTCCGGAACGGAATGGAAGGTAATATGTCGGGGAGTTGAGGGCGGGCTCAGCCGGGAGGCGGAAGATACAATTTGGAGCTAGGTCTTACTTTCGGAGGAGGCCTTATATTTAGCAATTCAGCAAAACCTCTACTAGGTCTTATTTTCAGGGAAACAGGATACAATAATTCAAGAAGCCCACCGGGAGTTTTAACTCTTATGACCCCCAGTGGGCACTCAGCTCCTCTGTCATAAACATGTAACTGCGCAAATAACCAGTTTCTTTATGTAAAACTTCAGTCTGCTTCCAGTGTCTTGCCTTCAAAATATCAAAAGGTATCGGGCACACCAAAGGATGGGCCGAACTCAGCCCAACTAACAGTCCAGGTACAATCAATTATGTTCCAGCTATTTTAATAACTAATTTTGTTTTGGATCCTGATAGGGATTTGGGTTTTAATATTATTATTAGCATTTGTATAGCATTACCAGACGCACGCAGCGCTGAACACCTGACACAGAGAGACAGTCCCTGCTCAATAGAACTTACAATCTAAAAATAATACAGACAGACAAGACAATTAAGGGCGCGGGAAGTACTGGGTGAGAAAGGAACAAGGGGAGGGCAATTGAGTAGTGGCTAGGAGCCAAAAGCAGTGGCGAAAAGGTGGGTTTTCAGCATAGATTTGAAAACAGGTAGAGATGGAGCTAGACATACAGGCTCAGGAAGTCTATTCCAGGCATAAGGTGCCGCGAGGGAAAAGGAACGAAGCCTGGAGTTAGCAGTGGAGGAGAAGGGGGACGACAAGAGAGATATGTCCAGTGAGCGGAGTTCACAGGGAGGAATGTAGGGAGAGAGGAGAGGTAATGGGGGGCTGCAGAATGGATGCATTTATGTTTTAACAATTTTTTATTGATGAAATAACAGAATTAACAGTCAACAATCTCAATATATACCCACATGAGAACAAACCATCCTGAGTACAAGCATGGTGATAATCTCATCATCAAAGTTTTTAACATTTACTCCCCCCCCCCCCCGCTCCAATTCCACCCCCACCCCTTCAGGGTTTATATTTGAACGTTTCTTCTCATGGAACATTCATGTAACACCATAACCATTGTGGTACAGATTCAGCAAAGAGCTAATCAGACCTTCTCAGAAGGTCCTATACCATAGACCTCTAGTGTTCCATATCAATATCTAGAAGAATGGATGCATTTAAAGGTCAGTAAGAGACTTGAGGAGTGGGCTAGTGTGGGTATTAAAGCTTTTCTTTCGTAATAGAGGGTCTCTGTTTCTGAACTGTACGTTTCACATCCCACCCACAACAGAAGGTAGCAATTCCTTTTGTTAAGACCCTGAGTTTTACAGCTTGGGGCGCCGTTCTGGTTCAATTATCCTTGCAAGTGTGTTATTAAGTATATATTTTTTGATCCTGGTCAATTGTCTACTTTTTTGGATTCTAAGAGTGGAGGATCTCCACCTCGCCTCTGTAGGATATTAATTATCGCCATGTAAATTCCTGTAGGCTATATTCCTATATAATTATTTCCTGGAATTTGTTCCTCTTCCTTGTTCCTTTATTGTGGACTGGGTTGAGGGTGTTCACATTATCTTTTGTTTTTGTGTGAAATATTTCCTCTTTTGATAGTGTTGAACCTTTCTGGTTTCTGTAACGAGATGAATGGTCTTGGAATATTATGTTTAAATTCTTATAAACTATAGATCTCAACTAGAGGTGAACACCCTCTTCTAAAATATAGAATTATTAACAAAAAAATAATAAGGGGACTTCAATAGAAAGCATGAAAACTTATGGACCATTAAGAGGAAAAGGCCTCGAGAAGCCCCCAGCTACAATAATGCTGTTAGGGGCTGGACTTCGTCATCATCGGCCAAAAACCTCTAATACAATAATATTAATTCTTCTTTATTTTCAGTTTTTTTTCTTTTTTTATCCCAGTATCAAACTTGAAAATTAGAAAAACACCGGATTGTACTTATCTTTATCCGGTATGGTATCATGCGGATTCTTCCAACACAACGACCACGACCAAAGCTGGCTCCCGTTTCGTGGACCTGCTTCAGGGTCTATGGTTCATGTGTCTATGGTCCTGAAGCAGGTCCACGAAACGGGGGCCACTGTTGGTCGTGGTCGTTGTGTTGGAAGAATCCGCATGATACCATACCGGATAAAGATAAGTACAATCCGGTGTTTTTCTAATTTTCAAGTTTGATACTGGGATAAAAAGAAAAAAACAGAAAATAAAGAAGAATTAATGTTATTGTATTAGAGGTTTTTGGCCAATGACGACAAAGGCTTCTCGAGGCCTTTTTCTCTTAATGGTCCATAAGTTTTCATGCTTTCTATTGAAGATCCCCTTAAATTCTTATAAATACATTAAAAAAACTAATTGGCTCTAAATTGGTGATAAATATCACTAATTGCTGTTAACAAGCACTAATTGGTGCAAAATTTAATATTGCACATGTATCGGACTTATGCCCCTATTTGATAAACAGCGCGCCTAAATTCTCTCATGCGCAAAGGGAGCGTAAATGTGAGAGAGGCCTGGGAGTGTCAGGGGTGAGCCAACTATTCCTGCGCACTTTAAAGAAGCATTTATGCACCCAACTGCTGCATTTTGGTGCCACTATTTACACCGACCTAAAGTTTGGTGCGTAACTGTGGACTTACTTACGCTAGTATCTTATAACAGATTTGGCGCAACTCTGCCGTTAGAGAACTCTAGGTCAGCGCCCAGCTTTTTTAGTACCTCATTTTTAGTGATCTATATAGAATGTACCCCCCAAAATTGTTTTTATTTCCCGCTCGTTTTCACTGGTTAATGACATGCAACAACATGAGATATATAACGTTGACATGTCCCAGGTTCTTGAAAGTGACAACCTCCCATCCCTCGTGAGCACAGCCCTTTCCTCAGCACCTGGAGGTGGATAAGGTTTCCCCTGCATGTCCCAGGATTCAGCATAAGATGTTCTCTTAGACGTGCGCATCTTTTAATGTGCTTTTAGTTCCTTAAGGCACCTTGAGATTCAGTGCGTGCAAAACTGATTTAATGCAAATTAATGTGTGTACGATTGATTTCCACATGTTGAAAAGTTCTGATGTGGATTTAAATTTTTTTTTATAAATATGAGTGTCTGAAATGAAACAAATATAATATTCCACCAATTAACCGGATATATTTTTTGCCTGTGAAGATATCTGAAGGAGCAGCTATGAGATCTCGAGATAATTTGGATCTGGGGACCTTGACTGATTTTTTGGAGAATACTATAACAGAAAAGCATGTTAGAGCAACTTTGCTGGTTTCATTCATTTTTGATCAGGATTTGAATGGAAGTTTGTGCCTATACTTTAGGAATTCCCAAACTCTCTTTATGGGACAAAGGATACGGGTTTATCCAGACATTACAAGAGCAACCCAAGAGACACGAAAAGCCTTTTTGGAGATGAGACAGGAAGCTAGAAGTTAAGGTGCTAGTTTCCATCTGAGATATCCGTGTAAATGTTGTGTTCAACATTTAGGAGTTAGGTATGTTTTTCAATATCCAGAATACAAAACAGGAAAACACCTCTACGCAGAGTCCAAGGAAAATGAAGACGTAGAGTGTGACACAAGATTCAACACAGAGAATGTCTTTCCCAATTCCTTAAGTGAACTAAACAGATACCTGACACGGGGCCATGTTTCGGCAGTAAGAACCACCTGCCTCAGGGGTCAAAAATACAATATCTGCTGTAACTGAAGCAGTGGCGACTTTGGCGCCAAGGCGTTTTTCTGTGTGCATTTGGAATCCATGTATTCAATATCTTTCCTACTTGGTACCATTGCTTTCCAATTCATTCAGCAGCAGATATTGTATTTTTGACCCCTGGGGAAGGCGGTTCTTACCTGCCGAAACACGGCCCCGTGTTGGGTCTCTGTTTGGTGCAATAAAGGAATTGTGATAGACACGTCCTGTGTTGAAGCTTGTTTCACGCTCTCTACTTTGTCATTTTCCTTTCAATATCCAGAACAGATGGGGATTTTTTTTTGAACTCTAAAATATTGGCCAAGGTGGCTCAAGCTAATAATTAAGTAGAGAATTAAGCATTGTTCTTTAGGGTTACACGTTACTATGCCTTTTCTGATAAATGAGAGTCTCTAAAATATTTAGCTCCTTTTTTTCCTTTTCTCTCTCTCCCCCCCTTCTCCTTAAGTAGTGATCTAAAATTTCAATGGGACTATTAGTTTAATTTTCTTTGGTTTTGAAATTTTTTTTCCCTTTGATTATATTTCTAGATATTTTCATTGATATTTTTCTTTTTCTATACAATGCTTGATTGTATATGAGCAAAATAAAATGTGGAGGAGTGGCCTAGTGGTTAGGGTGGTGGACTTTGGTCCTGGGGAACTGAGGAACTGAGTTCGATTCCCACTTCAGGCACAGGCAGCTCCTTGTGACTCTGGGCAAGTCACTTAACCCTCCATTGCCCCATGTAAGCCGCATTGAGCCTGCCATGAGTGGGAAAGCGCAGGGTACAAATGTAACAAAATTAAAATAGATACTATTGGAGATTCTACATGGAATGTTGCTACTATTGGAGATTCTACATGGAACGTTGCTACTATTGAGATTCTGTTGCTACTATTGGAGATTCTACATGGAATATTGCTACTATTGGAGATTCTATATGGAATGTTGCTATTCCACTAGCAACATTCCATGTAGAAAGCTGCACAGGCTTCTGTTTCTGTGAGTCTGTGCAGGACGTCAGACTCACAGAAGCAGAAGCCTGCACGGCCACATTGGTGATCTGCAAGGGCCGACTTCTACATGGAATGTTGCTAGTGGAATAGCAACATTCCATGTAGAATCTCAAATAGTAGCAACAGTGGAGGAGTGGCCTAGTGGTTAGGGTGGTGGACTTTGGTCCTGGGGAACTGAGGAACTGAGTTCGATTCCCACTTCAGGCACAGGCAGCTCCTTGTGACTCTGAGCAAGTCACTTAACCCTCCATTGCCCCATGTAAGCCGCATTGAGCCTGCCATGAGTGGGAAAGCGCAGGGTACAAATGTAACAAAAATAAAATAAAGAGAAAAAAATGAAATGAACCAAAAAGCTAACAAAATTTGAGGAGAGAGCCAAATTTCCAGAAACTGACCGGAATGTTTTTTTTTTTTGCTTGTTCACGCCTCTCATTTATCCCTGTTGCTGCTGAGGATCTGTGTAATGGCCTGTCTCCTTGCTCCATTAATGCTCTTAGGTGATTCAGGCACTTTCTGGCATTATCTACTTGCCCTGCTCTTAACATCTGCAGTTTTTCCTGTTGGCTTTACTTTGGGTGGCTTCTCTTATTCCCTCAATTTAAGCACAGAGCAGGCCTCCTTCTAAAATGAAATCCCCTGTTAGGACAGGTTCATGGCAGAAGGGCTGGAGGGCTAGTCACTCAGGAGGATCTCCCAGAGTCACCTGCAGACCCAAAACAAATGGACTGTTCTAGGAATTCCTGCTTTGTCAGACATTTCTGAAACCACCCACCTTCGTGAGACAGGGGCCAGGAGGATGTGAAAATGACCAAACATTGACCTTCAGTGGTAGAGAGAGCAGGGTCGGCACGCAAAGGCCAAGCAACATGATACAGACATGCAGACGGTTCTTAGGGGGGCAAATTTACAAAACATTCTCCAAATGTATATGTAGAAAATAGTTATGCACAAGTATCCAAGCATAAAAATCAGGTACACTGAAAGGTAGCACCTACATTTTGAGACCTATGCAGAGAACGTATTTTATGAAATATGCGTACACAAGCGCAGGGGGTAATTCTCCACAGACCACCTAAAGTTAGGAGCTGGGATGCTGTGCATTAAGCGTGAATTCTATGTAAGTCAATATCCATATCGATATCAATTTATTGTTTATATACTGCTCCAGGGGCGTAACCAGACCTCAATGTGGAAGGGGGCTTGAGCCCAAAGTGAGGGGGCACATTTCGATCCACCTCCCTGCCACCCCTCCCCACATACCTTGGCTGGCAGGGGTCCCTAAACCCCCCTCCCAGCTGAAGCACCAGCGCCGCCACCAACGCACAAGCCTTGGCTGGCGGGGGTCCCCAACCCCCGCCAGCTGAAGCATGTTTTCCAGCGCTGGTCTCCGGCGCTGCCACATTTCCTGTCCTGCTCTCTTCCCCTCATGTCATGTTAGGGACCTCCGCCCCCATGGCCCCCCATAGCTATGCCACTGTACCCCTCCATCCCCTAACAAGGGTTCACTATGGTTTACATCAAGACAGAAAATACATCATAAAACATTCAAGCTTAGGGGCTCTTTGGCTAAAGGGTTGGCAGGTGGCAACAGGCTTGCCACATGCCAATCCAGAACTACCCCCCAGCGCTACAGGAATTTGTTTTCAATTTTTGTAGCGCTGGAACTCAGCGGTAATCAGGCAGTGTTGCAAGTTGCCTGGTTATCACCACTAGGCAAACACACAGGGAAACTGTAGCACAACTGAGTAGGAGACAATGTTATATTTATTGATGGATTATATTAAAGATTTTAAACCACACAATTCACAGTTTTTGGTGGAGTATTTATTTATTTATTTATTTATTGCATTTGTATCCCACATTTTCCCAGCTCTTTGCAGGCTCAATGTGGCTGACAATACATGAACGATGGAAATGTTAGAAACTTCGAGTACTTGTAACGTACACAAAAACCATAAACTAATACAACAATTAACGGTTAAAAACAATTACAGGCTCATTTTAAAATTATGACAGGGAGAGCTCAATCCACACGAACTGTCTTGGGCTGACCGGGGAGGATTGAAAAAGGTTTAGCCAGGATACATCATAGGAAAGAGAGCTATGCGTGATGTGAAACAGGGAAATGGGGATTTTTAATTCCCTTTTCTTAGTGCATTTTTCTCAGGTATTTGTTACAAAACAAAGAAGTTTTGGGGAGCCAGAGAGACAGGCTCGTCCTGTTTTTCATGACATTGTTGTTGGATGTTATCAAAGGACACTGCTATGGTTGACTGAAATCTCTTAACCTTAGGCCCAGCTGTAAGTGACACGATGGACTGAAATCACATTCATCTCTGTTCTAGCCTCCAGGTTGGTCTAGTGGTTTAACTGGAGGGCTTGAAAGGCAGAGGGCAAGTCCTAGTATTATTTTACTCACACCTTTTTCAGTAGTAGGTCAAGGTGAGTTACATTCAGGTACTCTGGATATTTCTCTGTCCCAGGACGGCTCACAATCTAAGTTTGCACCTGAGGCAATGGAGGGTTAAGTGACTTTGCCCAAGATCACAAGGAGCAGCAGTGGGATTTGAACCGGCCACCTCTGGATTGCAAGACCGGTGCTCTAACCACTAGGCCACTCCTCCACTGGCAACATTCCGTGTAGAATCTCAAGTAATAGCAACATTCCAGAATCTCCAATAGTAGCAACATTCCGTGTAGAATCTCCAATAGTAGCAACATTCCATGTTCCACTGCACTAACCACTAGGCTACTCCTCTGCTTGTTATTCTTTAGGGTTCTACATGGAATGTTGCTATTCTTTGAGATTCTGAATGGAATCTTTGTTTATTTAGATTTTGCTCACACCTTTTTCAGTAGTAGCTCAAGGTGAGTTACATTCAGGTACACGGGATATTTCTCTGTCCCAGGAGGGCTCACAATCTAAGTTTGTACCTGAGGCAATGGAGGGTTAAGTGACTTACCCAAGATCACAAGGAGCAGCAGTGGGATTTGAACTGGCCACCTCTGGATTGCAAGACCCAGTGCTCTAACCACGAGGCCATTCCTCCACTCCTATGACTCCCACTGCTGCTTCTTGTGACCTTGGGCAAGTCAGGTAGAAAACCGAGGGCTCCTTTTTACTAAGTGGCAGTAAGCCCAACGTGGGCTTACTGCTCGCTATACAGGGAGTACCTCCGGGCTACTGCAGCAGCCCGGCAGTACCTCCCACCCCTAGCACACCGTCATTTCCGGCGCTACAAAAATGTATTTATTTTTGTAGCGCTGGAGTGTACCCAGCGGTAACCAGGCAGTGCCACGTGCTGCCCGGTTACTGCTGGGTTAAAGCGGAAGCCCACTGCACTAACCACTAGGCTACTCCCGCCTGGTTTAAAGGCAACTGGTTAGCACTTAATTTCAGCTTAGCTGGGTATCTTTAAACTGGCCAAAAATAAACCGGATATTCAATGCTGGTCACCGGAAACAGTCCGGCATTGGATATCCGGGTTTAGCGCCGACCACGGGAATTACCCAGTTTAACTCACGCGGTCTGAATATTTATTTATTTATTTATTTTATTGCACTTGTATCCCACATTTTCCCACCTCTTTGCAGGCTCAATGCGGCTTACAATACATCATGAGTAGTGGAAATACATACTAAAACAGACATTTAGTATTACATAAGGATCTTGGGTAACATGATAATGATAAAGGATGATAATGGTTTAACAAGCAAGTATCATAAGGCAATACTGGATATCCGTGTAGGAGTTCACATTTGTTGATCTTTGTGGTATGCCTTGTTAAAGAGATAGGTCTTTAATAGTTTGCGGAAGTTAGTTAGTTCATAGATCGATTTTAAGTTGCGTGGCAGCGCGTTCCAGAATTGTGTGCTCAAGTAGGAGAAGGTTGACGCATGTGTTAGTTTGTATTTTAGACCTTTACAGTTGGGGAAGTAAAGATTGAGGAATGTACGGGATGATATTTTAGCGTTCCTGGGTGGTAAGTCTATCAGGTCAGACATGTAGGTTGGTGCATCTCCGTGAATGATTTTGTGAATTAGGGAGCGTATTTTGAACGTGATGCATTCTTTAAGTGGGAGCCAATGTAGCTTTTCTCATAGAGGCTTAGCACTTTCATATTTTGTTTTGCCGAATATGAGTCTAGCTGCAGTGTTTTGGGCTGTCTGAAGTTTCTTGATTATTTGTTCTTTACAGCCAGCATAGAGTGCGTTACAATAGTCTAGATGGCTGAGTACCATTGATTGTACCAGGTTACGGAAGATGGTCCTTGGGAAGAAAGGTCTCACTCTTTTCAATTTCCACATTGAATGGAACATCTTCTTGGTTGTGTTTTTCGCGTGACTCTCAAGTGTTAGGTGTCGATCAATGGTAACTCCAAGAATTTTTAGGGTGTCCGAAATTGGAAGGTTCAGTTTTGGTGTGTTAATGGTGGTGAATTTGTTTGTGTTATGTTGAGAGGTGAGTATTAGGCATTGGGTTTTTTCTGTCCCAAAGTATTTTCAACTGCATTGTTGAAGCTGGACTGCTGAACATGCAGTCATAGGCGTAATTAAATAAGGGGTCCTTTTACTAAACGACATTGAGGGGGGATTCTATAAATCGCGCTCAGAAACGGACTCCAGAAAAGATCAGCACTAAGGACTAGACTCTATATGGTGCCTGTAAAATTCATGTGGACAAAAATATGCCTAGGCGTGTTCTTTATAGTACGCCTACATTTTATGGAATAGGCTTAAATTTCCGCGCGGTATATAGAATTATGCCAATCGCCTCTCCACATGACCAAACTTGTGGCATCCCTTTAGGCCATGTTTTACTTGGAGTAAATCCTGACACCTAAATTAGGTGCAGGTCGAGTGTATTCTGTAATAATGTGCATAGATTGCAGAAACGCCCCCTCCTCGCCCATGGCCACGTCCCCCTTTCAACTACGAGATTTAGAATTTACACACACCACGTTGCAGAATACTCTTAGAGGCCCTTTTACTAAGCGGTGGCAAAAAGTGGCCTGCGGCAGTGCGGGCGCGTCTTTTGGGTGCACACCGGGCCAGTTTTTATCCATCCTGGAAACAGGGCCTTTTTTTAAGGGACAGGAAAATGGATGTGTGGAAGAATAAAATCCAGTGCATGTCCATTTTTGGCCTGAGACCTTACCGCCACCCACTGCTCTTTACCGCCGGGTAAGCACCACGCTGTAGAAAATAGAAAATATTTTCTACTGTGTGCTTTTGGTGTGCGCCAAATTCAGAATTACCACCTGGGGCATGCGGTAGCTGGGTGGTAATGCCGATTTGGTGTGCGCTGGACTCACGTATGTCCTCACACGCCTTTGTAAAAGGGCTCCTTAGCGAGTTGCGTGTGTAAATCCTAATTAATGCCAATTAGTGCTGATAATTGGTTAACATTCAATTAACAGCGCTGATTAGCTAGTTAAACAATTAAGTTATACACATTGTTAAAGAATAGGCTTCGATTTCCATGTGGAAATTAAGGCGTGATATATAGAATTTAGGGGTAGATGCATTTCGATAAAGGGCGCATGTCTTTTATACAATAGTATTTAGTGCTGGTTCCTTACGCCTGGTCAAACCTGGTGTAAATCCTGGACCCAAGTTGGGATTATTTCTCTCTGTTAGTCTGTTTGTCCATCTCCTTCTCCTTTCGTCTTTTTCTCTCTGTCAGTCTGTCTCCCTCTGTCTCTTATCCTTTTGCCAGTCTGTTTCCCTCTGTCTCCCCCTCTCCTTCTGTCGCTACCTTTTTGCCAGTCTGTCTCTCCCTCTACCTCTGTCTCTATCTCTTTGCCAGCCTGTCTCCTCCTTTCCCCCTGTCTTTGTCTGTCTGTCTGTCTCACTCAGTCTGTCCATCGCCCTCTGTCTTTTAGTCTTGCACTGTCTCCTGGTCCCTTTGTCTCTATCTCTTTGCTGTCCTCCTGTCTCCATCTCTCTCTCTGTCTTCATCTCCCTCTCCTTCTGTCTCCTTTGGTCTCTCTCTCTCTCTTTCTGTTTCTCACTCTGCTTGTCTCCTTGTCAGTCTGCCACCCTCTGTCTCTTTGTCTCTCTCAGTCTGTCTCACTCTCCCTCAAGTAGTGAGAAGGCGTTTGCATGTGTCAGTAAGAAGGATTCATCTCTGTCAGATCAGAATCTCTTGGCTGGGTTGCATGCCTGAAAAATGAAAAAACCCATTCACAAAGATTTTTTTTTTCTTTGTTGGAGATTAATGTCACTGAAAAATGCAAATATGGAGCGATTAATGATAGCCCTCAGTTTATTACACATTATCTGAGAGCATTAAACCGAAAGAGGGTTAATTTTTGGCATTTTTCAGACCTGCTTTGCTCAGCAGAAAGAAGAAAGAAGAAAGAGAGACAGGCAGGAAAGCGCCTGGGGCATTAATTCCCTAAGAAAGGTGCAGGTGGGACGTGTGAATTTCAGAGGATCTTAATTGGAAATGCCCTTTCTTAGCCAAGGCTGTGCCCTTTAATTCAATAAGAATTCTGCAGGGGGTTCTGGTTTATCTATTATTTGTTGTAAATATTAATTATTATCCTGCCTCTTGATCTGCCAGAAAACTAGAGATAACTGAGGGGGGATATGATAGAGGTCTACAAAATCCTGAGTGGAGTGGAATGGGTAAACGTGAATTGATGGTTTATTCTTTCAAAAAGTAATAAGAGGAAATCTTTTTTTCACTCAACGAATAGTTAAGCTCTGGAACGCATTGCTGGAGCAAGAGGTGAAAGCAGCTAATGTAGCTGGATTTTTTTTTAAAATGGTTTAGACGAATTCCTGGAGGAAAAGTCCATAAACTGTTATTAAGGTAGACCTGGGGAAAGCCACCAATGCTTATCCCGGAGGTTAAATAGCATAGAAACTTGCTACATTTTGGGACGTGGACTGGCCACTGTTAGAAACCGGATATTGGGCTGGATGGACCTTTGGTCTGACCCAGTATGGCAACTCTTAAGTCTTTCTAAGGAAGCTTGTTTTTTGGAAGCACTTCCCAGGTTCCCTCAGTTTTGCTATCTTGGGGATGAGGCAGCAGTATCCATCTCTTTCAGATATCCTATAATCCTGATCCCTGCTCTGGTTTATCCATGAACTGCCATTTGTAGAGCCTGAAGATTCTGGAATCCTAAAGAGTTACAAGATTCTGGAATCTCAATTAGTAGCAACATTCCATGTAGAACCCCAAAAAGTAACATAGTAATATAGTAAATGACGGCAGATAAAGACCTGTACGGTCCATCCAGTCAGCCCAACAAGATAAACTCATTTACATGGTATGCGATACTTTATATGTATACCCGAGTTTGATTTGTCCTTGCCATTCTCAGGGCACAGACCGTAGAAGTCTGCCCAGCACTCTTCTTGGACTAAGTTCTGAAGCTAATGTCGAAGCCCCTTAAAATTTACACTCTAGCCCATCCATGTCTATTCAGTCACAGTCAGGACGTAGACCGTAGAAGTCTGCCCAGCACTGGTTTTGCTTCCCAATTACCGGTGTTGCCACCCAATCTCCGCTAAGATTCCGTAGATGCATTCCTTCTAAACAGGATTCCCTTGTGTCTATCCCACGCATGTTTGAATTCCATTACTGTTTTCATCTCCATCACCTCCCGCTGAAGGGCATTCCTTATATCCACCACCCTCTCCGTGAAAAAAATACTTCCTGACATTACTCCTGAGTCTACCCCCCTTCAACCTCAATTCACGTCCTCTAGTTCTACTACCTTCCCGTTTCCAGAAAAATCTATAATGAATGAGAAATTGTACATGAAGCAAAGAGAAGGTTAATGGTAAACAGAGTAATAACCAATTCAGGTAATAATTAGTTTGAGATATGGCTCTTCTTTGTGAGGGTCTGTTTGAATAGGAACGATTTGAGGATTTTGCGGAATCTAGTCTATTCCTGTATATTTCTTAGTTTGGGTGGGAAGGAGTTCCACCACTTGGCTTCTAGGTAAGTGAAGTCTGCAGAGTGGACAGTTTTGTCTGTTTGTTTTATGCCACCTAATAACATCAGGTTGGGTGGTTACATAGATCTGGGGATTTATATGCTCATCTACCCAAGCAGTAGAGAACCAGGACAGACTGGTTGGACCTACAGTGGTGGAAATAAGTATTTGATCCCTTGCTGATTTTGTAAGTTTGCCCACTGACAAAGACATGAGCAGCCCATAATTGAAGGGTAGGTTATTGGTAACAGTGAGAGATAGCACATCACAAATTAAATCCGGAAAATCACATTGTGGAAAGTATATGAATTTATTTGCATTCTGCAGAGGGAAATAAGTATTTGATCCCCCACCAACCAGTAAGAGATCTGGCCCCTACAGACCAGGTAGATGCTCCAAATCAACTCGTTACCTGCATGACAGACAGCTGTCGGCAATGGTCACCTGTATGAAAGACACCTGTCCACAGACTCAGTGAATCAGTCAGACTCTAACCTCTACAAAATGGCCAAGAGCAAGGAGCTGTCTAAGGATGTCAGGGACAAGATCATACACCTGCACAAGGCTGGAATGGGCTACAAAACCATCAGTAAGACGCTGGGCGAGAAGGAGACAACTGTTGGTGCCATAGTAAGAAAATGGAAGAAGTACAAAATGACTGTCAATCGACAAAGATCTGGGGCTCCACGCAAAATCTCACCTCGTGGGGTATCCTTGATCATGAGGAAGGTTAGAAATCAGCCTACAACTACAAGGGGGGAACTTGTCAATGATCTCAAGGCAGCTGGGACCACTGTCACCACGAAAACCATTGGTAACACATTACGACATAACGGATTGCAATCCTGCAGTGCCCGCAAGGTCCCCCTGCTCCGGAAGGCACATGTGACGGCCCGTCTGAAGTTTGCCAGTGAACACCTGGATGATGCCGAGATTGATTGGGAGAAGGTGCTGTGGTCAGATGAGACAAAAATTGAGCTCTTTGGCATGAACTCAACTCGCCGTGTTTGGAGGAAGAGAAATGCTGCCTATGACCCAAAGAACACCGTCCCCACTGTCAAGCATGGAGGTGGAAATGTTATGTTTTGGGGGTGTTTCTCTGCTAAGGGCACAGGACTACTTCACCGCATCAATGGGAGAATGGATGGGGCCATGTACCGTACAATTCTGAGTGACAACCTCCTTCCCTCCGCCAGGGCCTTAAAAATGGGTTGTGGCTGGGTCTTCCAGCACGACAATGACCCAAAACATATAGCCAAGGCAACAAAGGAGTGGCTCAGGAAGAAGCACATTAGGGTCATGGAGTGGCCTAGCCAGTCACCAGACCTTAATCCCATTGAAAACTTATGGAGGGAGCTGAAGCTGCGAGTTGCCAAGCGACAGCCCAGAACTCTTAATGATTTAGAGATGATCTGGAAAGAGGAGTGGACCAAAATTCCTCCTGACATGTGTGCAAACCTCATCATCAACTACAGAAGACGTCTGACCGCTGTGCTTGCCAACAAGGGTTTTGCCACCAAGTATTAGGTCTTGTTTGCCAGAGGGATTAAATACTTATTTCCCTCTGCAGAATGCAAATAAATTCATATACTTTCCACAATGTGATTTTCCGGATTTAATTTGTGATGTGCTATCTCTCACTGTTACTAATAACCTACCCTTCAATTATGGGCTGCTCATGTCTTTGTCAGTGGGCAAACTTACAAAATCAGCAAGGGATCAAATACTTATTTCCACCACTGTATGTACTGAAGGTTAACGTGTTCAGTAAGGCCATTTAGCATAGACGATCAACAGTTGGCAGAGCCACTAATGCAAATATTCAACTGACCTGAAATATTGGCATGTACACAATAAATTAAATAAAGTGTATGAGATGCAAGTTAGGCTTCAGCAATAAATGGTGTCAAATGCTCTCCTTCACTTGCCTTTTAATTACTAAAGCTTAAGGTTAACCCGTACCTTGGCATTGGGCATCATTTAAAGAGCTCGATTAACTGGACACCTTGTGAGCTGAGAATGACATGATGTGGGAGTAGTTATGGGTGGTGTGAAGAAGAGGATGGGCAGAAAGAAGAAGAAGATAGAAGATAGAAGAGAGAGAGAGAGAGAACAAGAGGTGAGGCAGGTCCTGGGCCTGATGGAGGACAAGAACAGAGAGCAAGAAGGCAATTGCTATTATGCATTTTTGAAGTCCAGGGCCACCCTAGGGATGACTGGTAACCATCTCCAACTTGATTCATACTGACTATGTGCTTTACAATTAAAACCAAGGGGGTCACTAGAGACTAGAGGTGTGGACAGGCAAGAAAAATATGGGTTTATATGGTTCTATAAAACTCTGCACCCATGGATAAAAAAGAGCATCGTCACCAATTCAATCGCAGAACATCAGCATCGTGGAGAGTTTTATAGGACTCCTGAATAAGGCTTCCACACTGAAACACGGCCCGTGTTGGGTCTTAGTCTTTGAACTCGATTGAGGTTTAGACGATCCAGGATGAATAAACTTGATGGACATGATTTCTGATGGACTGTTGACATTTATTTTTCCAGCCTTTGATAGCAGACTGCTCATCGAGTATTTGGCGTCACATAGAAAACGCTGGTTTATGCTGCTTTCGCTGGTTTTTTATAAAGGAAATTCCTTTTATCCTTGCCCTGATATATGATTTACTACCGCTCTCATTTAATGAAGACACAGATTAGCCCCTGACGCAGCCCTATTGTTTGGGTGAAACACGGCCTGTGTCGGGCATTTAATACGGTATCTTCAATAAAGTGGTTTGGATATTATATTGATCTACTAGTTTGTTTTCCTGTCAAGGAGTAATCCAGGAGCACATGGGTGACATTAGCTGCTTAAGCAATTGCATTATTGCTTGCAAGAGGGAACAGGGAACCCTCTGAAGCCCTTCTGAGGAGAAACTGAGCTACTGAGAAAGGAGAAATTTTACCATTTAAAGCTACGGTGTTTGAGAGGAGCTACTAACATCCCCAGCGGACCCTGCACTGACCGAGCATTGCTCGTCTTAGAGTGGATAGCGTGGAGGAGTACAGCTACGTATTGGCTTCCTGGAGGATTCCGGTCCTGGTCTGGTCTCCCAGCTCATAAATCTTGTTTATGCACAGGGGTTGCCCACATTCTGAGCACACACTGGGTGACCTCCTAAGCAAAACATAAACTCCAGGTTACAAAGGACTTCGCTGCCATTAGACGGGTTGTAGCAGCAGTGACAACAGAAGAAATTCAGCATGGATGCTCACAGGCCTCCTCGTGAGCTTCTTCTGACCAGGCAAACCCTTACTATGGGTAGGGCTGGCACAGGAGCAGGCCCGGGACTGTGTGCTTTCTTATAGGGCCCAATGTTGAATTTCTTTAGTCATTATTTCCTCTTCAGAAGGTGAAGAGAACAGGGAGAGGTAGCAGAAGGGGGAAACAGGGGAGAAGGAAAGAGAGGGGGGTGGCATTGACAGAGGGGAAGAGACCCTTCCCTCCGTTTAGGAGTGCCACAACTGCACATATGGCTCTAATTACATGCAATGCCATTGTTTGTGCCCCCTCCCTATCCATCTTCAAATCTCTGCTTAAAACTCACCTCTTCAATGCTGCCTTCGGCGCCTAACCGCTCGAGAAATATAAAATACCCCAACCTATCCACCCTATCAGATTAACTGTTCACTCGTCCTCTAGATTGTTCACTTGTCTTTAGATTGTTCTCTTGTCTTTTAGATTGTAAGCTCTTTGAGCAGGGACTGTCCTTCTATGTTTGAATTGTACAGCGCTGCGTAACCCTAGTAGCGCTTTAGAAATGGTTGTTGTTGTTGTTTTCCCAGTTTAGTTTTGACTAATATTTGGTCTCTTATTTTATGCCCAAAATACTGCAGCCAGACTCATATCTGGTAAGACTAAATACGAGAGTGCCAAACCCCTAAGAGAAAAACTGCATTGGTTTCCACTCAGGGAACGTATTAGGTTCAAGGCCTGCACCTTGGTTCATAAAATCATTTACGGTGACGCCCCGGTTTACGTGTCAGACCTTATCGACTTGCCACCCAGGAATACTAAAAGATCAGCACGCACATTCCTAAATCTCCATTTCCCCAGCTGCAAAGGGACTAAAATACAAATTAACACATGCATCCAGCTTTTCCTACATAGGCACGCAGCTATGGAATGCATTACCGCTTGACGTGAAAAACCAGCGCGACCTAACCAACTTTCAGAAATCACTGAAAACCTGCCTCTTCAACAAGGCATACCGCAACGATCCTTCATACGAACATTAACACATGACCACTTTATATTATTCTGAATGTGATCTCCTTATACCTGTTTGCTTAATTTTATTTTGTCATTCATGTTCTCTATGTAATACCACTTACATCTCTCACTCTGGAATGGCGATTGCCATCACGGTATTATGTAAGTTACATTGAGCCTGCAGATAGGTGGGAAAATGTGGGATACAAGTGCAGCGGCGTCCATCCCCCCAGGTGCAGCATGACACCCCCCCCCCCGGCACATCAACCTCCCCCCCCCCGGTACATTCTTGGCTGCTGGAGGGTGCAGAAAGCAGCCGCGTGCCTGTCGACTCCGCTGGCTCCCTGCTCCCTCTGCCCCGGAACAGGAAGTAACCCTGCACCCGGGGCGGACCGCCCCCACCACCCCGCCCTTGCTGCGCCACTGGACTCAGGGGCATATCTGAACTTCAGCGGTAGGGGGGTCCAGAGCCGAGGTGAGGGGGCACATTTTAGCTCCCCCACCGCTGCCAGTGCCGACACCCCCCGCAGCACCACCTCCAACAACTTTGACCCCCCATGACCCTCTTGACCCCGCCCGCCGTCGCCTACCTTTGCTGGCGGGGGATCCCAACCCCTGCCAGCCGAAGTCTTCTTCCTTCGTTTGGTTTTTGAAGGTCTGACGTCCTGCACGCACGTACAACATGCAGGACGTCAGACTCACAGAAACAGAAGCCTGCGCAGCCTTCTACATGGAATGTTGCCAGTGGAATAGCAACATTCCATGTAGAATCTCCAATAGTATCTATTTTATTTTGTTACATTTGTACCCTGCGCTTTCCCACTCATGGCAGGCTCAATGCGGCTTACATGGGGCAATGGAGGGTTAAGTGACTTGCCCAGAGTCACAAGGAGCTGCCTGTGCCTGAAGTGGGAATTGAACTCAGTTCCCCAGGACCAAAGTCCACCACCCTCCCTAACCACTAGGCCACTCCTCCACTCTAATTGAATCCCCAGTGTGTCTCAGGCATGGTTTTAAGTGCCTTATATTGAAATGTGTGTCACATTCTTGCTTTCTCTCCTTGTGTATTTCTTGCCCTATCACTTCCACTCTTTGTCTCTTAACCATTTACTGTTCTTTCTCCTGCTCTCTCCTTCCCTCATTCACTCTGTACCCGACAGGCCTCTTCCTTTCTTTGCTGTGACATGTCTTGCTCCCCAGTGCTGGAGAAATGCTGCAGGTAACATTCCTGGCTATGAAAATTTGTATAATGCAGCCAGGGGATCAGCATCTGACTAATTGAATACAAATTGCCTAAGATAGAGAAGAATGCCATTCTGTTTTAAAGCAAATATTTGAATATCTAATACTTTGCCCCACGAGCAGCTGAATCAAAACAGAAGAAATATTTCTGGGAGCGACTGCAGGCCGTCAGCAGCTTCTGTCCCTCTCAAGGGAAAGGCCAGGTCTCGGTTCTAATTCCAGACAGGGGATTATGTTTCCAAGAGGAGAGGGAGGGAAGGGGTGACAAGCAGAGAGACCAGGAACAGGAAGACAGAGATGGCATGAAGAGGGAGGGAGGACAAAGAGGAAAGAGAGAAGCGAAGGCTTAGAAAATGGAAAAGAGACAGAGAAGAATAGAGAGCAGGGAGAGAGGAGAGACCGAGGGAGGACTTAGAAACATGACGGGCAGATAAAGGCCAAATGACCCATCCAGTCTGCCCATCCTCTGTAACCCCTAATTCTTCCTGTTCCTAAGCGATCCCACATGCTTATCCCGTGCCTTCTTAAATTCTGGAACTTAAATTCTGGACCGGGAGGCCATTCCATGCCCTCACCACCCTTTCTGTGAAATAGTACTTCCTTAGGTTACTCCTAAGCCTATTCCGTTACCTTTGGAGTGGAGGAGTAGCCTAGTGGTTAGTGCAGTGGACTTTGATCCTGGGGAACTGAGTTCAATTCCCACTGCAGCTCCCTGTGACTCTGGGCAAGAAGTCACTTAACCCTCCATGCTTATCCCATGCCTTTTTAAATTCTGGAACAGTCCTCACCTCCACCAGGAGGCCATTCCACGCCTCCACCACCCTTTCTGTGAAATAATACTTCCTTAGTTACTCCTAAGCCTATTCCCTCTTAACTTTGTTCCAGAGCTCTCCTTCATTTGGAAAAGGCTCTCTTCCTGTACATAAATGCCCTTGAATATTTAAACATTTCTATCATGTCTGCTGTCTCCCTCCTCTCTTCCAGCGTATACATGTTGAGGTTCATAAGCCTGTCCCTGTAATTTTTACGTTCAAGACCGCTTACTAATTTCATAGCTGCCCTCTGGACCGACTCCATCCTGTTTATATCTTTCGTTAGGTGCGGTCTCCAGAAGTGCACGTCAGTACTCCCAAATGGGGCCTCACAAGAGACTTATACAACGGCACTATCACCTCCCTTTTTCCTGCTGGTCATCCCTCTCCTTATGCACCCAAGCATCCTTCTGGCTTGACCGTCGCTTTTTCTACCTGTTTGAAAGCTTTAAGGTCATCAGACACAATCACGCCCAAGTCCCCGCTCTTCCTTCGCACACTGAAGCACTACACCCCCTATACTGTACCGTTCCCTCGGATTTTGCGACCCAAGTACAATGACCCTGCATTTTTTGGGCTTAAACCTTAAGTGCCAAATATCGGTCCATCCTCTAGCTTCGCTAGGTCCTTCCTCATGTCATTCACACCCTCCAGGGTGTCCACCCCTGTTGCAGAGTTTAGTATCATCCGCAAAGAGACAAACCTTACCAGACAGCCCTTCCGCAATATCGCTCACAGAGACGTTAAAAAGAGCCGGCCCACGGGACCGATCCCTGCGGTACTTAGACAAAGGTAGGTGGGGAAAAGAAAGACTTAGAAGAGAACGGGGTGGGACGTGATGCGGAAAGAAGCCATGGATAGGAGAGAGACTAGGAGAAAGAGTGGTGATCAGGGCTGATTAATAGGCCCAATATTCAGCCGGCGGAGATTAGCGTATTGCTGACTGCTGCCGGTCATTCAACCCAGGAATTCAATGCCAGGCCATGTCTGGGCTTCAGCATTGGACTTTCCGGGCTTGTGGAGGCCACTGGTTGACTGCGATATTGAGCACTAAACCGGCTATGGGTTACCACATAATGATAGGACTGACTTTCATGTGGATAACCTGACTGGTTAAGTTCTGAATATCAGCGCTTAACCAGGGTCATGTGCCGACTCCACTTCCAGAAGGCCCTCAAAATAGCTGGTTTTCAGGTCGGCCACTACCTGGTTAAGGTGCTGCTGAAATGACTGGTTAACCCTGAATAAGTGATTTAAGAAGCCATTTCTGGCTGGTTAATGGCGCTGAATATTGACCCGACGGTATATTGGGCCTTAAGGAAAAGATCATTTTCCCTGCCACGGATCCCTCCCATTTACTTTTTCCCCCATTACTGCCTTCTCCCCACATCGTAGCTCTCAGAAGCTCAAGATCAAGATCACAAGGAGCAGCAGTGGATTTGAACCGGCCACCTCTGGATTGCAAGACCGGGTGCTCTAACCACTAGGCCACTCCTCCACGTCATATTTTTGGATTGTGTATTCTACAGTCTCACTCAGATTTTAATGTGGCCCTTTAAACTTACATTTTTAAGGTAGATATTTGAACCTGCCCTCTAAATTTGTTTGTCTGACCTTCCTTCACATGCCCTTGCCCTTCGGGGACTTCTGCTTGCTGCACTGAGTCTGTTAGTTTTACCGCAGATAAGTAGTTCTTTGATTCGCTTCTGCTTTTCTTTGCAGTCTTTAATTATTATACTTCTTCTCTTACTTGTAAAACTGTAAACGCTCCGATGGTGGCGCTCCCTGTAGCGGTATAGCAAATAAAGGTGAATTTGAACTTGGAAACAGTCAAGGTGTTTGCTCAGAACTGGCTCCTACGCCAAACTGGGTTATTATAAGTTAAAAACAGGACTGGCCACAAGGTTTTGTCCTGAAACTGGGTAACTTGATAGCTCCGCGGTAATGGACTGAGAACCAGGGAAGTTGGCAAAGTCATTTTTCACCCTCCATTGCCTCTGGTATAAACCAGAGATGCCAAGGTGTTGACTGCCTGGAAGAATGAGATTTATGGGCGATGTATAAATTTACAAAGTTCTACCCTTGAAAAACGTTTCTTAAATGGAAGAAGCACAATGAAGTAATTTTTGGTGCTTCTGAAAGAAACATACAGAGGGCAGGCAGTGTTAGGACAGTTTTCAAAGAATTTGACTAGGTAACTTAATAGTTAACTGGGTAAATTTCCCAGGTTTGTTTATTTATATATTTATTTATGCATTCTTGTATCCCACAGTTATCCAAAAACAAGTCTCAGTTGAAAGTGACTTACAATTTACGTTTTGGTGGAGTTACAATAGTGTTGTGCAATGAGGAGAGGGCTTCTTCATAGAGTTTTTGACGAGATAGATTTGAAGTGAAAAGGTAGTACCTTTTGTGTTCAGTTGTATAGTTTTGATGGTATTTAGTCATATAGTGTTTGAAGCAGTGGCGTAGCTACGTGGGGCCTGGGGGGGCCTGAGCCCCCATAGATTTGGCCCTGGACCCCCCTGCCCGACGGACCCTCTCGGACTCCCCATCCCACCGCCAACCCTCTCCCGCCGTTGCCATGGGCTAACTTGCTGGCGGGGGACCCCAATCCCCACCAGCCGAGGTCCTGTTCTTCCCGTAAAGGCTTGTTCTGTTTTTGATGTCAGACTCACAGAAACAGAACGAAGCCTTGCAGATCATAGTACTTCATTTATTACCTTGCTTGTCAACTGACTGTTGAAATCGGACATGCTGCCAAACAGGGCCATGCTTTGTGTCCTTCATCAGGGTAGCAAGCCGAGAACCATTCAGCAAATACTTTGTGTGCAGCAGTCAATCATGGCAGTTAGGCACGCAAAGCAGCTATTCTATTCGTGCCTAAATCCTGGGAACACTCCCTGACCCGCCATGCCCTCCCGTGGCCACGCCCTTTTGGAGTTCGGAAATTTAAGTGTGCATGTTATAGGATATGGCATATGAGCATTGCTCAGCGTGGATCATCCCAGCGCCAAACTTTCAGCGCCATTTATTTAATTCCTTCCTTTCCCCCGGATTCTATATATGGCGCCTGAAAATCCCGTGCGGAAACCGAAGCATATTGTATAATAATGCACATAACTTAATTGGTTAACTAGTTAATCAGTACTGTTAATTGGATGTTAACAAGTGATTATCAGTGGCTAATTGGCATTAATTGAGATTTACGTACACAACTCGCTAAGTGTATTTTGTAACGTGGTGCGCCTAAATTCTAAATTGCATAGTTGAAAAGGGGGCGTAGCCAGGGGCAGGGCGTGGCCATTTCTAAAATCTATGGCATTGTAATAGAATACACCTGACCTGTGCCTAATGTAGGCGTGGGGCAGGGCCACCAAGGGGGTGGGCAGGGGGGCAAAATTCCCCTGGGTCCAGCCTTCAAATGAGGACCTAGGCCCAGGCACGACACTGGCAAGCTGATTCCTACCTGCTTCGCATCTGCCCTCTCCTGCTCCTGTGTGCCTCTCGGGACTCGAGTGATTGCATTAACATGATATCATCCGGGTTCCGACTCCCGGCACACAGAGAAGCATTGCAGGAGAGGACAGAGCGAGGGAGCAGACAGAAAGATGCGGGGATGGCAGCCCAGGTGGGGGAGAGGGGGTGCGCGGCATGTGCGTGCGTTGTGGTCCAGTCCTGCCCTGGGCCCACCTGTTGTCTCCTCAGGCGGCCCTGGCATAAACTGTACAGCGCTGCGTAACCCTAGTAGTGCTCTAGAAATGTTAAGTAGTAGTAGTAGTATTTACACCAAGTAAAACAAGGCCTAAATGGTTAGCATATTCTATATACCGTACAGAAAGTGAAGCGTCTGTTACGCTTTCCAAAATACTAGACTAGGGGGCATGCGATGAGCTACAATGTAGTAAATTTAAACAAATCAGAGTAAAGTTTTCTTCACTTAACGTGTAATTCAACTCTGGAATTCGTTGCCAGAGAATGTGGTAAATGGACTCGGTGGAAAATCCCTATTTCTGGGATAAGCAGTATAAAATGTTTTGTACTTTTTGGGGATCTTGCCAGGTATTTGTGATTTGGATCGGCCACTGTTGGAAACAGGATGCTGGCTCGATGGACCTTTGGTCTTTCCCAGTATGACAATACTTATGTACTTATGTAAGTTATGTCTAGTCTATAAAATTTAGGCTTACGTTAGAAAATACACCTAGGTGTTATTTATTTCAATGCGGATTTTTCAGAGCCCTTTATGTGCAGAAAGGCATATGTGACTGATAGATGAATATATATATATATATATATATGCGTATATTGGAGAGGTGTTCCTAGGGACAGGGTAAAAAACATAGAAACATGATGATAGATAAGAGCCAAATGGCCCATCCTCAGTAATCCCTATCTCCTCCTTTTCCTAAGAGATCCCACTTGTCCGTCCCATGCCTTCTTAACACTCTGACACAGTCTTCGTTTCCACGACCTCCACCGGGAGGCCATTCCACGATCCACCACCCTTTCCTTGAAAGAGTATTTCCTCAGATTTGTCCTAAGCTATTTCCTCTTAACTTCATCCTATGCCCTCTGTTCTAAATTGTGTACGAAACATCATACTTCGCCATACTTCACAGGAAAATGTATCCACGCAAAGAGCAGGTGGAAAGCGGCACATGTCCCTGTCACAATCAGTCTTGCAAGGGATATTTCCCCCTCTGAAAATCGATTGTGAAGTCTGTAGGTGAAAAGTACCTGCAGCCTTCGCACCTAGGTGCACTTATAAACATTCAGCTCTTACAAGCAATTCCAACTCAGCTGCGTGGATGAATAGTTATAGTAATATAGTAAATGACGTTTTTGATTTGTCGTTGTCATTCTCAGAGCAATAATAATAACATGAAAGACTCGAACCAGCACCATGTTTAGCTTGACATGACAACACCAAGTTATTGTCCTTTCTGGACACTGTAATTTCACGTTCTGGAACACATGTATTTTATTTGAGGACAATATTAAGGTTTCAGGCTGCTAAATGCTGTGTTTGAAACCTTCTCTCCTCCCTACATGGGGGTAACTTAGTAAATGACGGCAGATAAAGACCTGTACGGTCCATCCAGTCGCCCAACAAGTAAAACTCATTTTACATGGTATGTGATACTTTATACCTGAGTTTGATTTGTCCTTGCCATTCTCAGGGCACAGACCGTTAGAAGTTTGCCCATCAAGTTCTTGTACTAATAGTTCTGAAGATTCTGGAATCCTAAAGAGTTACAAGATTCCGAATCCCAATTAGTAGCAACATTCCATGTAGAACCCAAAGAGTAACATAGTAAATGACGACAGAATAAAGCCCCTGATGGTCCATCCAGCTGCCCAACAAGATAAACTCATTTTACATGGTATGTGATACTTTATACCTGAGTTGATTTGTCCTTGCCATTCTCAGGGCACAGACCATAGAAGTCTGCCCAGCACTCTTCTTGTAGCTAAAAGTTCTGAAGCTAATGTCAAAACCCCTTAAAATTTACACTCTAGCCCATCCTATCTATTCAGTCACGGTCAGGGCATAGACCGTAGACGTCTGCCCAGCTACTGTTCTCGCACTAAAAGTTCTGAAGATTCTGGAATCCTAAAGAGTTACAAGATTCTGGAATCCCAATTAGTACCAACATTCCATGTAGAACCCCAAAGAGTAACATAGTAAATGACGGCAAAGACCTGTACGGTCCATCCAGTCAGTCCAACAAGATAAACTCATTTACATGGTATGCGATACCTTTATATGTATACCCGAATTTGATTTGTCGTTGTCATTCTCAGAGCACAGACCGTAGAAGTCTGCCCAGCATTGTTCTTGTACTAAAAGTTCTGAAGATTCTGGAATCCTAAAGAGTTACAAGATTCTGGAATCCCAATTAGTACCAACATTCCATGTAGAACCCCAAAGAGTAACATAGTAACATAGTAAATGATGGCAGATAAAGACCTGAACGGTCCATCCAGTCTGCCCAACAAGATAAAAAACTCATTTTACATAGTATGTGATACTTTATATGTATACTCGAGTTTGATTTGTCCTTGCCAATCTCAGGGCACAGACCGTACAAGTCTGCCAGCACTCTACTTGTACTAAAAGTTCTGAAACTAACATCGAAGCCCCTTAAAATTTACACTCTAGACCATCCATATCTATTTAGTTACAATCAGGGCGTAGACTGTAGAAATCCGCCCAGCACTGGTTTTACACTCAATTACCGGCATCACCACCCATCTCCGCTAAGGTTCTGCGGATCCATTCCTTCTAAACTGGATTCCTTTGTGTTTATCCCATGCACGTTTGAATTCCATTACCATTTTCATCTCCACCACCTCCTGCGGGAGGGCATTCCATAATCCACCACTCTCTACGTGAAAAAATACTTCCTGACATTACTCCTGAGTCTGCCCCCCCCCCTTCAACCTCAATTCATGTCCTCTAGTTCTACCGCCTTCCCGTCTCTGGAAAAGGTTCGTTTTCGGTTTAACACTTTCAAATATTTGAACATCTGTATCATGTCACCCCTGTTTCTCCTTTCCTCCAAGGTATACGTGTTCAGGTCGGCAAGTCTCTCCTCATACGGTTTGCAACTAAGGCTTATGCCTAGGGTACCTTTCACCTAATGTGTAGCCCACTGCACACAAATATACAGACCTGCAGTGCACTGGAGTGAATGATCTGGATGCACCAGACCTGCCATGTGGGCTAATATGACAGCTTCCAAGAGAAGAAAAGAGCACAACGCAGGGCCTTAGGAGAGTTTTTCAGGGGCGGGGGAGGAGGAATGATGACAAAGCGTCAGGGTTTTTTCCTGGGATGCAGCCAGTCTGTCCTACTTAATCCTGGCAGGTTTGAACGCCTCCTGTGCTGTCCATACCTTTCACTCACCACATGCAACTTCAGGTGCTTTCACTACTCCCTCCCTGGCACGGTTTCTGCCGCAGAACCCTCCTGAAGGACAGATTGTTAGAATACAGGGCTTGTACTGGAGACACAGTTTACAGAAAAACTCAAAGCATGCCTCCCTTGCAAATGATGTCTCCCCTTTCCCCTCTCAGTATGCACACACTGACACGGCTACACACATATCCAATGTTTTTGGCCCGCTGCTGTGTTTGTACTGGAATGAACAACCCGATACATCTGCCAAAGTCCTGAGGCCCATAACCTGCAGACATTCACCAGTCTGTATTCCTCATAGCGCAAACAGATATTGGGAAAGAAGGGGGGGGGGGGGTTATATTCCTCTGTCATAGAGATCCACTCCTGTGTTTGGTTTTCTGCGGTCCTTCAGGGGACATAGAACAGCATCCTGACTCTATAACATGGCAGGTTACAATTGGCTGAACTATGCATACAATGGGCCTTTTACAATGGCGCGCTAGCATTTTTAGCGTCTGCTAAAAATAAGTGTACACTAAACGCTAGAAATGCCTATATACTACTACTACTTATCATTTCTATAGCGCTACTAGATGTACACAGCGCTGTACACTTCAACATGAAGAGACAGTCCCTGCTCGACAGAGCTTACAATCTAATTAGGACAGACAAACAGGACAAATAAGGGATAAGGACAAAGAGTTTCAAGATTCCGGAAATCCCAAAGAGTAGCAAGATTCTGGAATCCCACTGTAGCAACATTCTGTGCGGAATCCCAAAGAGCAGCAAGATTCCGGAATCCCAAAGACTACTACTACTACTCATCATTTGTATAGCACTACTGGATGTACGCAGCGCTGTACACTTGAACATGAAGAGACAGTCCCTGCTCGACAGAGCTTACAATCTAATTAGGACAGACAAACAGGACAAATAAGGGACAAGGACAAAGAGTTTTCAAGATTCCGGAACCCCAAAGAGTAGCAAGATTCTGGAATCCCACTGTAGCAACATTCTGTGCAGATCCCCAAAGAGCAGCAAGATTCCGGACCAAAGACTACTACTACTACTACTCATCATTTCTACATGACAAGACAGTCCCTGCTCAACAGAGCTTACAATCTAATTAGGAGAAAACAAGAGATAAGGGAATATTAAAGTGAGGATGATAAAATAAGGGTTCTGAACAAGTGAGTAAGGATTAGGAGTTAAAAGCAGCATCAAAAAGATGGGCTTTTAGCTTAGATTATTTCATTATTTTTCCATTGCTGCACCCAACCGTTTGATTAAATCATAGATTATATTAAATTAAACCACAAAATCATAGCCTATATGGCTGATAAATTAAGGGCTAGAAGATCGGGAGATTCTGCAGTTAGAACATTTAATTTGGCACCAACGTAAAAACTATGAGCGATAACCTATTCAATCCAATAAAGAGCAATTGCTTTCTTCTCAATCTTTCTTAAATACCTTGCTTCATCAATGTCAGGTTAAATCCCAATTGTATTACAAATGCAAATTATATTGTTACGGTAATAAAGGGGGGGGGAGCACTCTTAGTCAATTGACTAGGAGGTGGGAGGGGAATAGCCAAGTGTAGCTTTTGCCAAAATTCTTCAGGGGAATTGGTGAAGGACTCCTATGAGCGTCTCTAGCATTTAGCGTGCATGAATCATTAGCACGCACTAAAACGCTAACACCCCTTTGTAAAAGCCCCCACCCCCACCCACACACAACACACACACAACAGTGAACTAAAATGTGGTAACTGTCTACAGATGCTGACAGAGGAGGGTGTGAGTTTTGAAATGAATCAACACTTTTGCAAAACAATGGTACAGATTAATCCGATCTAGAAACAGCCCAGAAAGCACCTTATCTGTATCTATATTCTGAAATTCTTATTCCATTAATGTGAATGTCGTAACATTTGTAAGCCCATTGAGCCTGCAAATGGGTGGGAAAATGTGGGATACAAATGCAGCAAATAAATAAAGCAAGGAAATCTAATTGGAAACGCAAACTCTTTAGGGTCAGAATTGAGCCAGCGTGCATGGTCACCGTCTTAGGTTAAATGCTCGCACTGCCATTTAATTAATCCATATATAGTTTTGAACTTACTTCTATACTAGAATACCAACATTGCAGATCAGCTTGGCACGTATCCATAACTAAGTTATTAACCGGCTAGGGATTAGCCCTAGATTCTATAAACTTACACATGCAACGTTATCTTTTGGCATTGAACGTTGCATGTGGAAGTGACAGAATAAGGCAGTTGTATTCATAAATTAATTTATAGCAAGCTGATAATTGGTATAAATGAGCAGTAATAAACTACAATTCGCCTTAATGGCACTATTAGAAACATAGAAACATGACGGCAGGATAAGGGCCTAAAGGCCAATCCAGTCTGCCCTTCCTCAGTAACCACTGACTTCTCCTTTTCCTAAGGGATCTCATGTGCCTGTCTGACACAGACCCCGTCTCCACAACCTCCACCGGGAGGCCATTCTACGCATCCACCACCCTGTCGGTGAAAGAGTATTTTCTTAGATTCCTCCTAAATCTATTTCCGCTTAACTTCATGTTATGCCCTGTAATTCCGGAGTTTTCCTTCATACCTCCTGTACGTTACGCCACTGAGGTATTTAAACATCTCTAAAGCAAATCAGGCACAGCGAAAGTGACACAAAAGATGAGGGACGCTCAAAACGAAAGTTTTATTCAAGGAATATCCAATGGACTTGACACGCAGTGGCGTACCGAGGGGTGGGGAGTGGTCTGCCCCGGGTGCACGCTGCTGGAGGTGTGCAGAAAGCAGCCGCGCGGCTGTCGGCTCCGCTGGTTCCCTGCTCCTTCTGCCCCGGAACAGGTTACTTCCTGCACCGGGGGGGGGGGGGGGGTGTTGATGTGCCAGGGGGATGTCGATGCGTCGGGGGCGTGTCGTGCTGCACCAGGGCGGACTGACACCACTGTACCTGGTGGGGGTGGGGGGGGTGCGCAGCGGCGATCCGACCCGGATGGCAGCCGACCAAGGATCGCCACTGTTGACACGAAAAGGAAAGGCCAGCAGGAGTAAGGAGGTGATAGTACCTTTGTATAAGACTCTGATGAGACCTCATTTAGAATATTGTGTACAATTCTGAAGATGCACCTTCAAAAAGATATAAACAGATGAAAAAAACAAAAATGAGGATGTTATAATGCCTTTGCATCGCTCCATGGTGCGACCGCACCTCGAATATTGTGTTCAATTCTGGTCGCCGCATCTCAAAAAAGATATAGTGGAATTAAAAAAGGTACAGAGAAGGACGACGAAAATAATAAAGGGGATGGGACGACTTCCCTATGAGGAAAGGCTAAAGCGGCTAGGGGCTCTTCAGCTTGGACAAAAGACGGCTGATGGGAGATATGATAGAGGTCTATAAAATAATGAGTGGAGTTGAACGGGTAGTTGTGATGCGTCTGTTTACGCTTTCCAAACATACTAGGACTAAGGGGGCATGCGATGAAGCTACAATGTAGTAAATTTAAAACAAATCGGAGAAAATGTTTCTTCACTCAACATGTAATTAAACTCTGGAATTCATTGCCAGAGAATGTGGTAAAGGCGGTTAGCTTAATGGAGTTTACAAAAGGTTTGGACGGCTTACTAAAGGAAAAGTCCATAGAAGGGGGGGCGCCTAGATGTGGTACAGTGGGTTTTTGGGTGGGTTTTGAAGGGCTCCCATTTACACCACGTGTAACAGGTAGGGGGGGGGGTGGGGGTGGACCTGGGTCCGCCTGCCTGAAGTGCACTGCAGTACCCACTAAAAAACTGCTCCAGGGACCTGCTTAGTGCTGTCATGAAGCTGGGTATGACATTTGAGGCTGGCAAAAAAATGTATTTACATTTTTTGGGTGGGAGGGGGTTGGTGACCACTGGGGAGTAAGGGGAAGGTGAACCCCAATTCCCTCAGGTGGTCATCTGGTCAGTTTGGGCACCTTTTCAAAGGCTTGGTCGTGAACAAAAAGGGACCAAGTAAAGTTGGTCAAAGTGCTCGTCAGGGCCGCCCTTCTTTTTTCCATTATTGGCCAAAGATGGCCACCTGTAACTATGCCCCCGTCCCACCTTCGGTACACTACCAACACGCCCCCTTGAACTTTGGCCATCTCTGCAACGGAAAGCAATTGAGGCTGGCTAAAATCGGCTTTCGATTATGCCGATTTGGCTGGCCCTGAGAGAAGGGCGCCCATCTCCCGATTTCTGTCGGAAGATGGCGCCCTTCTCTTTCGAAAATGAGCTGGATAGTAACATAGTAGATGATGGCGATAATACCTGTATGGTTCATCGAGTCTGTCAAAAGAGATAAACTCATTACATAAGGTATGAGGAGATACAAGGTGATACAACATAAGTATACCTGAACTTGGATTTGTCCATGCTATTTTCAGGGCAAAGACCATAGCAGTTTGCCTGGCACTGTCCTTGTTCAATACCTGTCAAATATTGAACGTCTGTGTCATATCACCCCTGGTTCTCCTTTCCTCCAGGGTATACATGTTCAGGTCTTCAAGTCTTTCCCCGTATGCCTTACTATGCAAAACATACCAATTTCATCACTTTTCTTTGAACTGCTTCTAGTCTTTTTATATCCTTAGCAAGATATGGACTTCAAAACTGAAACAACTCCATGTGGGGCCTCACCAATGACTTGTACAGGGGCATCAACACTTCCTTTCTTCTACTGGTTATACCCCTCTCTATGCATCCTAGGATCCTTCTGGCCATGACCATAGCCTTGTCACATTGTTTCGTCGTCTTGAGATCCTCAGACATCATCACTCCAAGGTCCCTTTCCTGAGCCGAGCTTATCAATCTCTCCCTTCCTATCTGGTACTTCTCTTTTGGATTTTTGCACCACAAGTGTATCACTCTGCACTTCTTCGCATTAAATTTTAACTGCCAGACCCTTGACCATTCTGCCAACATTTGGAGATCCCTCCTCATGGTTTCTACACCCTCCAAAGTATCCATTGGCTATCTTTGGAGGAGTGGCCTAGTGGTTAGGGTGGTGGACTTTGGTCCTGGGGAACTGAGGAACTGAGTTCGATTCCCGGCACAAACAGCTCCTTGTGACTCTGGGCAAGTCATTTAACCTTCCATTGCCTACCGCATTGAGCCTGCCATGAGTGGGAAAGCGCGGGGTACAAATGTAACAAAAAATCCACAAAAAGGCAAACTTTTCTTTCTAACCCTCCAGCACTGTCTCTCACAAATATATTAAACAGAATCGGCCCCAGCTCCAACCCCTGAGGCACTCCTCACTTTACTTTCCTCCGAGAAGGTTCCATTTACCACCACCCTCTGTCGCCTGTCAGTGAACCAGTTTCCAATCCATTTTACCACTTTGGGTCCTAAGTTCAGCCTTCTCAGATTATTCATGAGTCTTCTTTGAGGGACCAAGTCAAAGGCTTTGCTGAAATCCAAGTAGATTATATATATCGCATGTCCTTCATCCAGTTTTTGGTCACCCAGTCAGAGAAGTCAATTAGATTCGTTTGGCAGGATTTTCCTTTGGTAAAGCCATGTTGCCTCGGATCCTGTAACCCATTGGCTTCCAGAAAGTTAAGTATCCTTTCCTTCAGCAGTGACACCATTATTTTTCCTACCACCGAACTGAGGCTTACCAGCCTCTAGTTTCCCACTTCATCCCTGTCCCCGCTTTTGTGAAGAGGGACCATATCAGCTTGTCTCCAGTCCTGAGGAACTTCTCCCATCTCTAAAGATCTATTAAAGAATCATTAAGAGGACCCGCCAGAACTTCTCTGAGCTCCCTCAGTATCTTGGAATGTCCCATACGGCCCCATAGCTTTGTCCACTTCCAGATTTTCAAGATGCTTATAAACGCTTTCTTCCGAGAACAGTGTAATATCCACTCCATTCCCAGATATACCCTCGGCAGCCAACTGTGGTCCTTCTCCAGGATTTTCTTCCGTGAACACAGAGGAGAAATATTTGTTTATCACATTCGCTTTATCCTCATCACTCTCCCATAGCTATTCTCAGCATCTTTCAGTCTTACAATTCCATTCCTATCTTTCTCCTTTTCCCAATATATCTGAAAAAGGTCTTGTCACGTCTCTTTACATCTTTAGCCATTTTTCCTTCCGCCTGTGCTTTCACTTAGCATATTTCCCTCTTAGCTTCTTTGAGTTTAAGCCGGCAATCACTTCCATGATTCTCCTGTTGCGTTCTTCTGTATTTCTTGAACGAAGGCTCTTTTACCCTTATTTTTTCAGCCACCTATTTCTCTTGTTTTTGTTTACTTTCCTTGTGTAAAGACCTGTTGCCATACTTATTGCAGCTTTTAGCTTGGACCATTGCGCTTCCACTTCACCCATGCCTACCCATGCCACCAACTCCGTCTTCAGGTATTCCCCCATTTTACCAAAATCAGCACGTCTGAAATCCAGTACTTTGAGATTTGTACGGCTGCACTCTGCTTTTACTCTTATATCAAACCATATCGTTTATGATCACTATTGCCTAGAGGGGCACCCACCCAGACATTGAAAACACTGCCTCCATTTGTGAGCACTAGATCCAGCATCGACCCTTCTGTCGTGGGTTCCATCACCATTTGTCTGAGCAAGGCACTTTGACAGGCATCCATGACCTCCCTACTTCTTCTGATTCCGCTGATGGGATGTTCCAATCCACATCAGGCAACTTGAAATCTCCCAGCTACAATGCCTCCCCTTTCTTACTAAGCTTATGGATATCTTTGATCAGATCCTTGTCTAGCTTCTTCATTTACCTGACTAATAGTTACGTGATCTCCCCCTCCCCTCCCAAAACCTTTCCAGACACTGCTCCCAAACTATGGGCAACACAGTGGGGATTCTATAAGGAACCACCTAGATGTAGGCAGGTAGAACATGTTTAAATGCCTGTACTCAATTCATGTACATAGTAACGTATTTGTTCTGTCCTCTGACAGTCTTGCCCTGATTTATAATGTGGCCCTGGGATGAGTTTGATACCTTTGCTGTCATTCTCACTGCAGAGTCACATGAATGATGCATTGTGGGTGGTGTGGTTCTCAGGCGATGCATAAAACTGTTATTATTTTGTGCTGTTGCTAGATGGCAGGCTCTGTTCCCATTGGTGGGTTTCCCCCTGCTCCCTGGGTCAGTGTGTGCGCTTCTCTGTCCCTCTCACCATGAGGTAGTCTCTATCTTGTTAGATAGCACCTTTTCCTGCCATATCCCTTGTTAATGTACTTGGTTTTTTACCTTGTGTATATCTTACTGAAGAGATACTGCACTCCAGTCACCCAGCTCTGAGCTACTGTCTTCTCAGAATTACGGAGTCTCTATGCCATGGGGCAGTGCTTCTGAATTACATCTGACTGTGAGTAATCTTTGTGTTATTCAATAAAGGAACTTCAGAAATATAGAGTCTTCAGGTGTAAATTGGGGTGCCAAGGTTCAACATCAGGCTATCTAAACTTAGAGGACAGTTTATGAAAGGCCTGAACAGTATTAACATAACATATCAACACAGTAAGTGACGGCAGTTAAAGACCTGAATGGTCCATCCAGTCTGCATGTTGACAGATAACGTAGGTAAATGAACTGCGTGCTGTCTGCAAGTTCATGGCAAGGTTCAACGGTGTACATTTTGCAGTTGGGCATTGACACGGGTGGAGTTTGGGTCAGTTTGGGCAGGATGCTCATTTACATAATCTATGCATATTGATTAACAATCTAGTTGCTCGCGTTTACACCACCTCTATGGCTTCTGCAAGTGATTATGTCTAAACTATAGGTGCATTTTTGACCCATTGGGCTAGTGTTCTATGAAGAAAAATAGTTGCTACTTTTTCTTAAACAATAGGCTCCAATAGATTTATTTATTACATTTGTACCCCACATTTTCCCACCTATTTGCAGGCTCGATGTGGCTTACATAGTACCATGAGATGTTAGCCACCTCCGGTGATGATAACAAATACAAAGTGATGTAATTATCGAAAGAGATTATGTGTTACAACATTAGGAGAATCGTAGAGAAGAAGAGTTATATAGTGTTCATTACGGGCTTTGGTTTCATTGTGTTGCTGGGTTCAGGCACTTAAGTTGGGTCAGTGGGGTATGCCTTTTTGAACAGGTTGGTCTTTAGTGATTTCTGGAAGTTAAGGTGGTCGTACGTTGTTTTCACGGCTTTCGGTAGTGCGTTCCACAGTTGCGTGCTTATATAGGAGAAGCTGGATCCATAAATTGATTTGTACTTGAGTCCTTTGCAGCTGGGGTAGTGAAGATTTAAGTATGTCCGTGAAGTTCCAATTGTGTTTCTGGTTGGCAGGTCTATAAGGCCGGTCATATATCCCGGGGCTTAGCCATAGATAATTTTGTGGACCAGGGTGCAGATCTTGAAAGTTATATGTTCTTTGATTGGGAGCCAGTGCAGTTTTTCTTGGAGGGGTTTGGCGCTTTCGATGCTTTATTAGCCCTTAAATTAGGTGCTGTTTATAGATCTACCCTCCGCGTGTGGATAAAGTGACCGCAAGCACCTGTAGTAATGGCAGCCAGCTGACCCACAGGGCCAGATCTCACCATAGCCACCACAGGCACATGGGTTCTTTCAGAACTGCATGAATGAAATGAACGTGCAGGCACTGGGCATTCCTTTTGCCACCCTTTTGAATGAAACTCAGCCGTCATAGGTCCTTTAAAACGTTTCTCAGATCTCTTTGAAACAGTAGGTGTTGGTCAAGGATTAACTGTGGGAATAACAGCACCTTCCCTCTCTGCTCTCAAGCAGTGAAAAAATAACTCCCCCCCCCCCCACCCTCGTAGCTTTGGGAATGGGGCTATGAAGGGGGACTGGATTGGAGAAGCTCTGAAGGAGTTATACTGGCTATCAAAAGCGGGTGTCTGAATAGGTAATACACAAGTGACATTAAGCCATGTTCTGTAACTGGTGGCCAGCCAGAATCCCATTTGGACTTTGCGGAGGGTGTAGGACCTGGGACTCAGTTGAGGACAGTAAGCACAGCTGCACAGGATTCGAGGTGCTCCAGGACTAAGCTGCCAGAGCAGATAACTCTTATGGCAAAAATTCCAAGAAGTCTGATCCCCTGAAACATAGATCCCATTCATAGGCTGTGCAACCTGAGACCTGCTCTCCAGAGCCCGGATTAGCACAGATATTTTGGCTCTACCTGCCCTGAGTAACTCTGCTATGCTTCCTGAAAACACAGCGCACCCCATCCCCTGCAATGTTCAGCTACAATCCCCATCCTCCCCCCTCACACCGGCAGTGTTTATGTTACCCCATTCTTTGCAAAGGTCACTTACAGTGTTCACCTACAATTCCCTGTTTCTTGCAGCAATGAGGTACAACTTGCACCCCCTGTACGTATCAAAGAATGAGACTCCCAGTTCCCTGCTAATCAATCATTCACCTACAACCCTGACATTATGTTTCAAGTGGGTATCACTTTAGACAAAAACATCTTTAATGTGAAAAGCAGGAGGACCATTACTCCCCCAAAGATGTGGCTGTCCCAGGAGCTCAGGTGAACTTGGAGTAACTTATTCCCTCACTGCCCAATTACCGCTGAGTAACCCCCTGCAGAAATATTTTTAAAATATTTCCCTAGCACCGGAAATGCTGCATGCTGCGGGTGGAACCAGGAGCGTAGCTATGTGGGACCACGGGGGCATGGGCCCCCGTAGATTTGGCCCTGGCCCCCCCGCCGCCAACCCCTTCGACCCCCTCCCGCCGCCAACCCTCCCCGCCACTGTCGGGTACCTTTGCTGGTGGGGGTCCCCAACCCCGCCAGCTGAAGTCCTCTTCTCCGGCTTGGCCACGTTGCTGACCGTATGTGCAGGACGTCAGACTCACAGAAACAGAAGCCTGCCCTTGCAGATCAGCAATTCGGCCGCGCTGGAGAAGAGGACTTCGGCTGGCGGGGGTTGGGGTCCCCCGCCAGCAAAGGTACCTGGTGGCGGGGGAGGGTTGGCGGCGGCAGGAAGAGGAGGTAGAAAGGTTGGGTGGGGGGGTCAAAGGTGGTGGTGGCGGCGGGGAGGTCAAAAATGGTGGTGGGGTAAAAAGGGGGGGGGTTCGGCTGCAAAAGGGGGGGCTAAAATGTGCCCCCTCACCTCGGGCTCTGGACCCCCCTCCCACTGAAGTCTGGCTATGCCCCTGGGTGGAACTACCAGTGGTGCCCACATTGCACCAGCTGTAGCTCCAGATTGGAATGCGGTAGGGCCGGGTGGGCTTACCGCAGCTTAGTAAAAGGGCCCCTTAACAAAAATTATATATGAATGGCCTAACAATGATACCTATGGAGGTAACCATGGAAACTGCTGTTGAGCAGGTTGGGTCAATCTGAATGCCGTGTTTATTTTCTAGCATTATTGGATGTCAGAATAACTCTTAGTTGGTCTATTCTTCCTCTCCTTGGTCATCACCGCTGTTTATCACCATCACTCAGTTAAACATTTACAGTTCGTTATGGTTTAGGAGGGTTCATTTCTATTCTTGCATTCAGGGAAATCAATACAGATATACCCAAGTCTACAAACCACAAACCCGATGCAGAGTTTACTATTCCTTTGAGGATTAAGCGAGCTAAATAGCATCCTCTGACAGTGGAGAAGATGGCCGCCAACAAGTCGGACCCAGCATTATTCGATACACTGTTGAAAGAGTTCCACACTTTGAAGAACCTCACGATAGTGTACTTTGATAAAACTGGTGAACTGCAAACAAAAATAATGAAATTAATTAACAGGAGAGTCTTAAAACCAGGGCTTTTTTGAGGGGGTACTTGGGGGTACTGAGTACCGGCACCTTTTCCATTGTCTGCTAAATTGACCCATGGTCCCTAAGTTTTAATGAAAGAGCTCAGGCTCTACACACCATTCTGCCTCGTCATAGATTCTGTGACTGGTTGCAGGGGCCTGGCTATTATGGGGTGGGTCCCTCAGTGATCACCCCACCCCTGAAGGGTGACCTCTCATTTGAGTACCGGCACATTTTCCATTGTCTGCTAAAATTGACCCATGCTCCCCAAGTTTTAATGAAAGAGCTCAGGCTCTACACACCAATTCTGCCTTGTCATAGGTTCTGTGACTGGTTGCAGGGGGCCTGGCTATTGTGGAGTGGGTCCCTCAGTGATCACCCCACCCCTGAAGGGTGGCCTGGCATTTGAGTACCAGCACCTTTTTCGCTAGAAAAAACACACTGCTCTTTAGGATTCCAGAATCTTGCTATTCTTTGGGGTTCTAGATGGAATGTTGCTAGTCTTTGAGATTCTGCATGGAATCTTGTCACTTTAGAAGGGCTTTGTTGAGGGGGTACTTGAGGGTACTGAGTACCGGCACCTTTTCCATTGTCTGCTAAAATTGACCCATGGTCCCCAAGTTTTAATGAAAGATCACAGGCTCTACACACCAATTCTGCCTTGTCATAGTTCTGTGACTGGTTGCAGGGGGCCTGGTTATTGTGGGGAGGGTCCCTCAGTGATCACCCCACCCCTGAAGGGTGGCCTGGCATTTGAGTACCAGCACCTTTTTCGCTAGAAAAAACACACTGCTCTTTAGGATTCCAGAATCTTGCTATTCTTTGGGGTTCTAGATGGAATGTTGCTAGTCTTTGAGATTCTGCATGGAATCTTGTCACTCTTTAGAAGGGCTTTGTTGAGGGGGTACTTGAGGGTACTGAGTACCGGCACCTTTTCCATTGTCTGCTAAATTGACCCATGGTCCCCAAGTTTTAATGAAAGAGCACAGGCTCTACACACCAATTCTGCCTTGTCATAGGTTCTGTGACTGGTTGCAGGGGGCCTGGCTATTGTGGGGAGGGTCCCTCAGTGATCACCCCACCCCTGAAGGGTGGCCTGGCATTTGAGTACCCACCTTTTTCGCTAGAAAAAACACACTGCTCTTTAGGATTCCAGAATCTTGCTATTCTTTGGGGTTCTAGATGGAATGTTGCTAGTCTTTGAGATTCTGCATGGAATCTTGTCACTCTTTAGAAGGGCTTTGTTGAGGGGGTCTTGAGGGTACTGAGTACCGGCACCTTTTCCATTGTCTGCTAAAATTGACCCATGGTCCCCAAGTTTTAATGAAAGAGCACAGGCTCTACACACCAATTCTGCCTTGTCATAGGTTCTGTGACTGGTTGCAGGGGCCTGGCTATTGTGGGGTGGGTCCTCAGTGATCAACCTACCCCTGAAGGGTGACCTCTCATTTGAGTACCGGCACCTTTTTTTCTAGAAAAAACACACTGCTTAAAACACAAGTGCATCACAATACAGAACTCCTTCTGGAAATTACGAAGAATAGAATGCAATTTGGAAGACCGGCCCAACCGAAACCTCTGCCAATAAAGTGTGGATTCTAGGTTTGCCGGAGGTCACGGAAGGGAATAATGTGATCCATTATTTGAGTAACGGCTGCCATTGTTCTTGAATATCTCTTATGATAAGCCCTTGAAATCAAATGAGTGCAGAGGACACCTTCTCGGCAACCCCCTAACATGCACCACCTAGGGCTCATTATCATGAAGTTTTTGTGTTATCCCCAAGTTCTCTAGATCTTCTCTGTGACCCATCTTAAAGGTTCTATCTAGCATGAGGGACAGAGAATTCTAATTGTCACAGATTTGCCCTATGTAAGAAGTAATTCCTGGATATGCAGATTCATCTCTGAGCTCTGGGAGTCCGGCGTGGATTGCAGTACCTCATTAGAATGAATGGTAACTTCCCACAAAGTCTTTTCATCTGCTGGAACAATTACAAGGTATTTTAGAAGAGAAATCTGGGAAGAAAATGTCTTAAATTTTATTATTTGGTCCTTGTTGCGGATTTCCAGATGCCGTACACTCTAAGAGATCTGATAAATCTTAATGGATGTAAACTGGGGTTTTGCATTCCTCCCCTTTGCCCTATCTTTTTTTCTTTTTTTTTTTTTTTACCCTGCTAATATAACACCTAAGGCTTTCTAAAAATGCCCAATGTATATAGGGTGTAGCTTGGGGGGGGGGGGAGGGGATAGTCAGATCTTCCAGTTATCTATGTAATAGAGAATGCTGCAAGTAACATGCGTCCCTGTTGCATCCAGGCATTCACACTTACCCCAGCTCAATATCTAAATTTGGGTATGTTGACAGCCAATTATGCATAACGGAGTCTAGGCATCTAGGTTGGTTTATACCACATGGAGGCCATGTGGTGTAGGCTGTCTCCCTTAGTGTGTGCCAAATTGATTTAAGATAAGAATTAATGCGTGCAATTGTGACCTGCTGAGCGAAAAGGTACCAAAAACAGAGATAAAGGCTATAAAAGTTTGGAGGGGTAAATTTGGCCAACTTTCATTTTTGAAAGTTTTGTGTACTATAGGGTCAAAATTGGTCAAACGTTTATCTGTAATTTGCTACAGATTACAGAGATATAGATATTTTAAATTTGCTGTTTTTCAGCTGTGTTTTTCTGAAAAAAACATAGCTGCCTTTTTATAATTGATAAACATTTTTCATTTTTAAAGACATAATTATTTCAGACTGGAAGGCTCAAATTTGGCAGGATTCTGCTGTATATACCCCTCTATCTTCTGGTACAAATAAATCACATACCCCACTTTTGGTACCTTTTCCCTCAGCGGGTCACAATTGATTGAAAATTTCTAATGTGTGTTTTAAAAGGATTGCAAAGTGCAGCAAGGGGGGCCCTGAAGACTAAAGTCTAAAGAGAAAAATTAAAGAAATCTTATTTTTATTTATTTACAATAGGGGTTCCCAAACTTTTTCGGTTCGCGGCACTCCCCCCCCCCCCCCCCCCCCCCCAGCCCATAGGTCTCCCACCTCCCGCCACATAGGTCTCCGCACCCCCTGGCCACATAGGTCTCCGCACCCCCCTGGCCACATAGGTCTCCGCACCCCCCTGGCCACATAGGTCTCCGCACCCTCTGGCCACATAGGTCTCTGCACCAGCACACCATCCCCAAATCCAGCATCACTCCTACCTTTCTTCCTGCAGTTCCAGGATCGTTGCCACTTCCTTCTCCTTCCCCCAATGCCTCTGCAGTGTGCATTCAGCTTACATTTTTGGGCAGTCGGCCCTGTCTGATGCAACTTCCTGTTGCAAGGGCCAGATGTGGCGGAGGGAAGTCCCCGCAGTGCCTGCAGCGGCGGCGGGGGAAGAAGCAGGAAGCAGCAGATGCTGGACCTACAGGAGGGGAAAGTAGAGAGCGATGCACCGCGGCACCTCTGAGAGTTCACTGAAGTTCGTATAATTTTAATTAGTTTTGGTTTCATTTTTCCTAGTATTTGTTCCCCTGAGGACGCTTAGGGCGAAACATGTATGCATGTTGGGAACTGCCGATATGATGCGATAATAACATCAAGGACTTTGAACACCTCTAAGAACATAAGGAGCCTACAGCAATAGATCACAAAATACCCCGCAACGTGCAGTGAAAATAACAGTTGAGAGAGTTAATTATAAGCGAGAAGCATTTGGATAAGAACTAGAGATGAACAAACACCACGGGAGGCGGTAGGGTGCTATGATGTTTATAAGGGTAAAATCCTAAAAACTTGGATGGCCAGCCGATGCAGTATGGGATACTCTGATACTGAGCATAATTAGCATAAAAAAGAAAAATATTAGTGTTGCACATTTTCACATTTTGTGTTTTGATTTAATGAATGTATGAGTATATGTTTGGGGGTTTTGTAAATATTATTTAAATAATAGCACAAAAAAAACCAGACCATCATTTATACCCCAGTGGAGTACGGATTAAATTTTAACTGCCAGACCCTCGACCATTCTTCTAACGTTTGGAGATCCCTTCTCATCGTTTCTACTCCCTCCGCAAAAAGGCAAACCTTCCCTTCCCACCCTTCAGCAATATCTCCCACAAATATGTTAAACAGAATAGACCCAGTACCGTCCCCTGAGGAACTCCACTGCTCACCTTCCTTTCCTCCAAGCGGATTCCATTTACCACCACCCTCTGCCACCTGTCGGGTCAACCAGTTTCTTATGCAGTTCACCGCTTTCGGTCCTAAGTTCAACCCTTTCAGCTATTCACGAGTCTTCTGTGGGGGACCGTATCAAAGGCTTTGCTGAAGTCCAAGTAGATTACATCTAGCGCACATCCCTCATCCAGTTCTTTGGTTACCCAATCAAAAAAGTCAATAAGATTTGTTTGGCAGGATTTTCCTTTGGTAAAGCCATGTTGCCTTGGGTCCTGTAACCCATTGGCTTCTAGAAAGTTAACTATCCTTTCTTTCAGCAACGACTCCATTATTTTTCCAACCACCGACGTGAGACTTACCGGTCTGTAGTTTCCCACTTCTTAACTGTCTCCACTTTTGTGAAGAGGGACCACACTGCTCGTCTCCAATCTCGCGGTACCTCTCCCGTCTCTAAAGATCTATTAAATAAATCTTTAAGAGGTGCCGCCAGGACCTCTGTGATCTCCTTCAGTATCCTGGGATGTATCCCATCCGGCCCCATAGCTTTGTCCAGCTTCAGATTCTCCAGTTGTTTAAAACTCTTCTTCCATAAACGGCACAGTATTCACTCTATTCCCAGACGTTCCCTCGGCAGCCAAACGCGGTCCTTCTCCAGGATTTTCTTCCGTGAATACAGAAGAGAAATAATTGTTTTTATGTTTGCTTTATCCTCCTCACTCTCCACATAGCCATTCTCATTATCTTTTAGTCTCACAATTCCATTCCTACCTCTTCTCCTTTCTCCAATTATGAAAAGGTCTTGTCACCTCTCTTTACATCTTTAGCCATTTTTCTTCCGCTCACGCTTTTGCTAGCTGTATTTCCCTCTTCGCGTCTTTGAGTTTAATCCGATAATCTTTTCCATGATCCTCTCGTTGCGTTCTTTTGTATTTCTTGAACAAGCCTTTTTGCTCTTTTTCAGCTACTTGTTTGGAGAACCATTTAGGCTTCCTGCTTCTCTTGTTTTGTTTACTTTCCTCACAAAAAGATCAGTCTCCATATTTATAGCAGCCTTTAGCTTGGACCACTGTTTTTCCACTTCTCCTACGCCTTCCCACGCCAACAGCTCCTTCTTCAGGTATTCCCCCATTTGATCAAAATCAGTACTTCTGAAATCCAGTACTTTGAGTTTTGTGCATCCGCACTCCGCCTTCACCCTTATATCAAACCATACGGTGTGATAATCACTATTACATAGGTGGGCACCCACCCGGATATCGGAAACACTACGTCCATTAGTGAGCACTAGATCCAGCATCGACCCTTCCTTGTGGGTTCTGTCACCATTTGTCTGAGCAAGGCACTTTGACAGGCATCCACAATCTCCCTACTTCTTTCTGATTCCGCAGACGGGACATTCCAATCCACGTCAGACAAATTGAAATCTCCCAACAGTAGCACCTCCCCTTTCATGCCAATCTTTTGAATATCTTCTATCAGATCCTTGTCTAACTTCTCCGTTTGTGCAGGAGGTCTGTAGATAACCCCCGTGTGGATACAGGTTCCGTCTTCTCTTTCCAGGACGATCCATAAAGCTTCTTCTTTTCCCCAGGTTCCCCGCATTTCAGCTGCTCTGATATTCTTTCTCACATACAGAGCCACTCCTCCACCTCTTCGGCCCTCTCTATCCTTCCTAAAAAGGATTTACTATTTACTTCTCAACTTAACGTAATTAGTTATAGTAATTAAATTACTCATTTAGGAAAGTGAGTACTCCTTATAGTTACCTGCTTAGTGCTTAGAGTAACTAATTGCTTTTCCTTTACCAATACCACATCAAAGAATACTTATGGTAGAAGGCTTATGGTAAGTGAGCAGGTAAAATATCCATCTTATACACAGCCCCAATGTGAATATTGCATAACTGTGTTTAGGCAGGCCGTGCTCCTTGGAGTAGGTGTTGTGTGTCCTTTTTAGGTAGGCTGTGCTGCCTGGAGTAGGTGTTCTGTGTGTCCCTGTTTAGGTAGGCCGTGCCTGGAGTAGGTGTTTTGTTTGTCCTGTTGTTTAGGTAGGTCGTGCTCCCTGGAGTCGGTGTTCTGTGTTCCTGTGTTTAGGTAGGCCGTGCTGCCTGGAGTAGTGTGTTCTGTGTGTCCTGTTTTAGGTAGGCCGTGCTCCCTGGAGTAGGTGTTCTGTGTGTCCTGTGTTTAGGTAGGCGTGCTCCCTGGAGTAGGTGTTCTGTGTGTCCTGTTTTAGGTAGGCTGTGCTGCCTGGAGAAGGTGTTCTGTGTGACCTGTTTAGGTAGGCCGTGCTCCCTGGAGTAGGTGTTCTGTGT